>NW_009191632.1:0-205 GCF_000690835.1 Fulmarus glacialis | reverse complement strand
TTTAGCCGTTAACCTACTATTCCAGAAGCATTCCTCCTTGCGCTGCACATACTTACCCCGTTTACCAATGCAGAACACAGGCCTGGCATCATACTACGTTCAAGCGTTTCAAGCACGAACCCACATCTCAGGCCTCCGAGGTGAGGCGTCTGAGGCGGCTGCACCGGGGACCTCAGGCCGCTGGGGGCTGCTGTGGGGCCTCCCC
>NW_009191631.1:0-9786 GCF_000690835.1 Fulmarus glacialis | reverse complement strand
GAGGGCGGGGGCCGGGGCCGGGGCCGGAACGACACGGGCGCCATGTTATGGAGGCGGGGAAGGCAGCCGTGCTGCTCAGCGGGCCGCGGGCGGCCTGTCTCCCTCGGCGCTCGCAGAGCTCATCCCACGGGGCCCTACAGCGGGAGGACGTTGGAGAAGGAGTCCGGGCATTCGGTGGCTGAGGGATAAGCGCCACAGCAAGGCTGGACACACGCACGGTGTCGTTAATGTGTGGTGGATACGCACGCACACTGCAGTTAGTGCATGCCCACACATCCAGCGCTGTGCACTCCCGAGTTGTGCTTCCTTCCATAAGGCCGTGTACTTGTATGATAATTTAGTGTATGCATTATAAAAGGTAATTTAATATTAAGGTGCCAAGATGACGGGGTGTCCTCAGAATTTGGAAATAAGCAGGATGATCCAGACTTCAATTACAAATCTGTGGGCTGTCTTTTTCTATAGGAACTTACTTCACTCAGTGTGAGGGATGGAGAGTACCAGCTGAGGAGGTAACCAGTCAATATTGCTTTTAATCATCCTTCACTGTGTTGCCCTGGGCATTATTCACCACGTCACTTAAACACCGCATTGAATGGAGTTAGTAACTTCCACGTAGGTGTCGCCATGCTGTTCATCAGTATCCTACCGGAATGCTTCACAAACATCAATTAACTTCTCAGTACTCAATTGGGCTGTGATGGTGTGATTATTCCTATTTTGGAGGAAAGGAACTGGAGCAGGAATATTACATTTAAAATGCTCCACTCACTGTGGGTGATTAGTTCAAGATTTCAAGAATCACACCTTTTAGGGTCTCTAGCAGTCGGGGATATAAGGAATGCAGGTTGGATGGCCATCTATACACATAGGACAATCTTAATTCTGTAATTTCTTAATTTTTCAGTGATTTCAGCCCCAAGTACCTGCTTTCCAGTGGCATGTCATTATGTGACTAATGTCTCTTCTCTGCCTTGTTCTATTCTCTTCCTCTCCTCTTGAGTATAATTGTGTATGTCCTGGAGTATTTTTCTTTGATAGGACTTTTATGTTCTGTTCTTGGTTTTGATGTGCAGGTTGCTATCTGTGTTAGAAAAGGCAAGATCAAAGAAGTGTGTTTTGAAATATAAGTAAGCATAAGCAAATTTGCACTCTGATAGACAAAGTTCTGTTGTGCCGTTGGGATGATTATGACAGTCTCTATCACAGTTTAGAACATCAGATGATCTTTGTATATTCTGTGTGCACACACAACTTAGAATTTGGATGTTTATCCAAAGAGATGCCAGTGCAAAGAGTACTCGGTCAGTTTGATGTTCCTGTGGTTAACACACTGCTGAGGAATTACTCTGCAGTATTCTGTGAAGTTAAGGTCTGATTGATTAATCCAAGTTATCATCCAGTGGGATAGGATTGAATCCTCTATGAGAAAGTGTTATTCATTGTTGCTGTTATGTGAGAGTATAGCTTAAGAAGAGAAATAATAGAATAAAGTCAGAATAATTTTGGTTGGAAGGATCTCTTCGGAGTCATGTGATCCAACACCCCTACCCCATGCAGAACTCATTAGATCAAGTTATTCAGTGCCCTGCTTGTTTGGTTTTTTAATATATACAAGGACAGAGATCCCCCAGCCTCTCACAGTGATTTTTTTTTCTAATATTTAATGAGAGTTTTCTTTAAAGCTGCTTATGTCTGAGAGTCTGATAATACGTCTGAACTACACACTGGCTGCTCCAATTGTGTGTACCTTCAGTCAAAGAAGTGTACATGTGCTAGAAAGCTTTCCAAAATACTTTAATTTACCTAACATTATAACCACTTTCTTGCTCAGGTTCTGCTTTGACTAACTGGTTTTCATCCATGAGCTGATCTGAACCTTCTGTGCTGCCTTGATAACGTAGGCAGGTTGTGGCAAAAGACAAGTAAGGTGGTGTGTGTCACTTGCATGCTGCTTGTCTTTGAGTCTGTGTCATCTCACCATTTTACCTAAGTACAAAGAAAACTGACATCGTAAGTGAAAGGTCTGTTACAGAGGTGCAGGTGATTCCTTCCCTGACTGAAGTTATCAGCAGTTCAGTCATAACTGGCAGTACAGTTCTAATGCAGCATCTTTAACAAGTGAAGAAGGATGTATGTCAGACTCATAGACACGAGCACAGCCTAGGATACACTTCCTGAGTTACCCAGTTCTCTGCTGCCAAAGCTAAAAAAGCAGTTTTAGCACCTTTGTCTTAAAGAAATTTCAAGGTCCTTTCATATGCAACTTCTAAGTCTGACTTGTTAACACTCATCTCAGCATTTATCCCTTTTATAAGACAGCAGCTTAGATACAGGCCTGCTTTTATTCATCCTTCCATTTAATTTAAACTGAATCAACATTCAAATGGAGGGGGTTTTTTAATGGTCTGAGTTACAATAAAATCTCCCTTACTTAGCAAAACAAAATTTTAAAATATATCTTTCTAATGATTCTGGGATTATTCTGTGAGGAAGTTGTTGGTTATCACCTGTGTGACTGCTTAGGCCCAGCCATTGTTACTACCATCTGTTTTCCAATCTGTGTCTGGGAAGTTAAGGATTTTCGTAATTCTCAGTAGCATTATTCCTCTTTTAATACCTCCTGATAATGTACATATGGATATAAACCTTTTGATGCTATTTGCAAACTCCTGGTAGACTTTTTACTCAAATTTATATGCACCTGAAGAGATCACTTTATCCATTATTTGGTTTCTTTACATTATGTGCTTGCGCATATAATTGCTGCCCTATGATCTTTACCTTCATTTCCATCTTTCCTACTCAGAAAATATCTTTCAAAGTTATGATTATTGTATTTTTTTGTCATTCTTGCAATGCAGAGTTTTGTGCTTAAAGCTTGGCCTTTAACTATTTTTTGTGGTTCTTAGGTCTCCTGGATGACTGAACAGATAACTCCACACTTGAGTTTGAGATACTCGGGTCCGAATCTGGCTTCAGAGTACTTGAAAGCAGACTGGAAGGCTTCAGGCCTGCAATACAGCTTCTGCATAGATTTATTTTTTTTATTCAGCCACTGTGTCTTCAATTTCTTCTCCTTTGTATTGATCTGCTGCAGGATGCTAGAAAATGGAGATGCATAGACAGTAGGGAAGAAAGAAACTACCCGAAGGCATGGTTGGGGCAGATCTATCAAGGTAATGATTCACCAGTTCCTTGGCTTCTCTTCCTGTGGACAGAGCAGTTTTGCTCTCTAATAGAATGTAGAATTTTATTTGATTTTATATCTTTGAGATAATGTATCTTTTCTGTTGTCGGGAAACTGCAAAGGATCTTTTTTGAGGCCCAAAAAGTGATGAGATTGCTGGTAGTGTCTTGGTTATGATACGGATGTTGAAGGCAGAATTTATCAGACAGAACACTGGTGACTGCTACATAGGTGTCTACATCAGGGCAAGTCATCCCATGCTCATTTCATAGTCTTTGTCAATATATCCATGGATGCAATTCAGACCTTCAAAACCAGAAAGATGAACTGAGGCTAAACCCCACTGGGTACGGAGGGAGCCAAACCATCTATCTTAGATATAGACACCTAAATTTAGATCTCATAAATAGCACTCCTACTCTGAAGATGAGATTCAGAATGAGTTGAACCAAACATGACTGTAGGGGAAGCAAGTTTCAATATGAGTTTGGGGCTTTTCCAATTTCGTATTGAAATAAGAATTGTTGAAATCCCCCAGAAAGTCAAATCTAGACTGTTTCACAAAGATTTTCTACAAGGTTTCAGTGGCTTTACAAACCTTTTGTTCCTTAAATAATAATGATTTGTAATAGAGTCTAAAATGATCTGTAAAGGAACTTAAAATTCATGTGAACTTTAGCTCTAGATTCTATCAGCAAGCAAGGTCCTATTTGAATTATTCTTCTGGGATATTTGTTACGTGAGGAAAAACCCAGTGTAATGGCCTTCATGGAGTTTATGATCAAAATAAACTCCATCACCCTTCTGTTTCAGCCTTCTATGTCATACCATACATAGAATTTAATCTAGTTAATTTTGCATTGAGTCTGATAACCTGTATTTGACTAATGTATTTCTCAGCAATGTAACTAAAATAAACACATCACCTTTCAATCCTCTCTTTATTTTATTTATTTTATTAAATAAAGTGAACATTTTGAAATCTCTTGTTTTCTGTTTCCCCCTATCCTTTAAACTGTATTTGTGGACCTTTTTTGTTCCAGCTTTTCAAATCTAACTTAAAAATCTGATTATTGAACTGGACACTTACTTTTACTTTCAGGTTCACTATTGCTGTATACACAAATACATCAACAAAATTATAGTGCTATTCCAAGGTCTATAAACTTCATTTGAGTAGGTTTGACATCTCCTGAGCCAGTTTCCATTGCATTCTTGAGTGAAAATTATCTAGAACGGCTAATTTCAAGAAGGGTATTCCTAATGGTCCAAAAGGCCTTCATCATCACACTGTAACATGATGGTATTATCTGCATCTTTCCAATTGGTAATTAGTAATAAAGTTTTGCTGCTTTTTTATTCTGAAGGTTGGTTGTGATTATTTTTCTCTATTATTTCCAAGATAATGTTGATTATTTTTAAAGAATCCTCAGCCATTGCATTCATTTGTAAATTTTGTTTGCTTTTTTTACTAATTATAATGTATGTATGCATTGTTATACTGGATTAGTTTAGTAATGCATCTGGATAATTACTGTTTGTAACTAATGTCTTCACCAGGGCTCTTTTATGCTAACTGCCTTCAAACAAAGAGCCAGTAGTAAAGAGACATTTGCTGCCCCAGATTGCTTATAATCTGGGTTAATGACATGATGCGACGGGGATAAAACAAGGAGCGTGAAATGAATGAACCTAATTTCAGATTGTAGCAGTTGCTACAGATGTTAGACTTCAGCACTCTAAGAGTAAGGAGCAAATGACACTAACACCTTGAAAACGTGGGCAGGCCACTGCATTCTGCTCACACCAGTCCAAGAGAGCTTGCTACTCTATCCTAGAGAATTTTGTTTGGATGTGTATTGCAACTTGGTGATACACTGGGCTGAACCCAACACACAGCACAAACGTATGCGTGATCAGTAATGATATATTGGGTTTACGTAGCAATGTTTTGGTCTCTGGGGGGCTGCGGGGTTGGCTTCTGTGGGAAGACACCAGATGCTGGCCCCATGTCGGATGGAGCCAGTTCCAGACGGCTCCAAGACGGACCCATCACTGGCCAAAGCTGAGCCCATCAGCAAAGTTGGTAGCACCTCTGTGATAACAAATCTATGAAGGGGTAAAAACTGCTGTGCAACAGCTGGGAGAGCTTTGCTGCATTGCTCTTTTAAGGAAGCAACACAGCGCACAAAGTTGTTCATCAGGCGTACGCTAGAGTATTTGCGTGAACTCTGTTTTTGGCAACAGCCTGAACAGAAGTACTCTTAGGGATCCCAGCAGCATTTAGGAGGGAATTGCACAAATTTGTGTTTTGAAGTGCCACAAAATTAACACTTGGATCTTAAAAGTTTGTGCTCATTTGGCAAAGTGACTTTCTTTTTTCCTCTTTGCTTTGGGACATTCAGGCTTCTATCTGCAAAGATTCCTTTGTATATGTATAGTAAATAAGTATGCATAGTAAATTGCACACACATTCACCTCCATGAGTTAAGTAACAGCAGCAGTGGCAGATGGATGAAGAAAAATGATGCTGTGGCATCAAGTTACATTAAGTTACTTCTGCTGTAAAATTAATGTATATAAAAACACTATCTTACGCAAATGAGCCATACAATTAAAGAGTCCATGAAGCCACAAAACCTCCATTTCTGGTTATCACTGCAGCAATAGGCTTACCAGAGATGGGGACAATACTGAAAACAAAGAAGAATTTGAATATCTGAGATACCAACATTATGCATAAGCTGTAAATCAATGCAGGAAACCCAGACCAGAATAATTGGTTGAGAGACAGAAAGAATTCATCCAGAATTTGAGGAAGCTGCTTAAAGTATGATTATTCCATGAAAAATATTACTGGCTTTCCTTGGGTGGTCCACAATAATGAAGATCATCTGTATTGTTGTGTACTGGATTGCATCTTCTATTTCACTGGAATTTTTTTGTTTCTGACACCTGCACCTATACATTTGCCACTTCACCTTAAACCTTGTTAAATAAAAATTTGGTTTTAAACTTTTTAACATTTGGAATTGTTTAGTGATTCAGTTCACTTAATGGCTCCGCAAACTAGTGCATTGGCACAACTGGCAGGAAAGGAAAGAAACATACTGTAACGTGGGAATGCATGTCCAAGGCTGTGTTGTCCTCAGTCCAATTCTAGATTTTTGTTGGCGTAACACATAGATGAACCTGGCCAAAATACATGAGAAAGACATCGACACCTGCCTCCAGGGTATTAGTGTTCATCCTTCTCCTTTGGAAATCACAATGGACTGGAAGAAAATGACAGCCTGTGCTTGGAAGGACTGCCTCAACTGATCACGGTGAAATCTGTGGCCAGGAAGCCAGTTGTTCAGAACCATTCTCATCAATGATTTATTCAGGCTGTATTGCATCATGAAAATCTGGCCTGATAGGAGCTTAGTATGCCTCTCAGGCTTCAGGGACCTAGCACTTCTTTCTTTATTTTGTCCACTGCCTGTCCTGACCGAAAACTGTTGTTAGCAAGTTAGGAGGGAAGTAGAAACTGGAAAGGCATTAATTTTATTCATAGCGCTGTTGTCATTAACTTAGCCAATCATTTCACTTCTCTTTTTCTTTGTAATTGAATTGTCTTTGTTCTTGTTTGAAGGTATTATCTGTGCCATTGCTCAGACCAACCAAGAGGTTAGTGTTCGTTCTTTAGAAGAGACAGTTGCCACTGGCCTTCTGCAGCAACATGCTGGCTACTAGGATGTTTCTAGCTGTGGGGAATCAACAGTTTTCCTAGAAGAGAAACTGGAAAGAAGGAAAGTTTGGAGATTGTCAGTGTTTTAGAGGGTAGGATGGCATAGACCCTGCTGTTTTCTTATTTTGGACTAGCTGAGATCTGTCCTTGTTTTCCGAAACACTGACTAAAGGTGAACTGCAGAAGGGACTTGTGTTTTGCACTGAACAAAATGCATCCACTAGTTTGTATTTCTAGATGGTGTGCGATCCCACTCTACATGTTGCATCATGCTTGGTTGCCTTCCTTCATACCTTTTTCATTTCCCTAGAACTATTTAACCATATCCATACCTGAGTTGGAATCTGAACCTCAAAAATCTCATCATTTTATAAATGGAGAGCAGTGACAATGGAGTAACTCTCAGATGGGAAGGACATTTTCATACAATATCCAGAGGAGAAACACAGGAAGGGAGGGGACTAAACGTGAACATCCAGTGTAAACATCAGGGCCCTGAGTGTAGGCCTTAATGGCCCTCACTAGCCTCTCCTACAGCTTTTACCCATACCTTCTGTCCATGGGCCCAAGATCTCCATTTCAGCTCAAACCTGGGCCTTCTCTCCTGCTTGAGCTACATCATAGGAGTACTGGTGTCCAGCCCAGCAACAGCCATGCCCGTGCCTGGGTATTGCCCCCACAGATCTGGGCCCCAACCCATGGCTGACTACCCAGCTTGACCTCACACCTGCCTTGTGATTACGGACCTGCCCGCATATCAGCTGTGTCTGACCCTGGTCACCATCACTGGACATGAAGCTGACCAGTGGATTGACTTCCCAGTTTGACCTCACACCTGCCTTATCACCACAAGCTTGTTTGGTGGTCTGGACTCTCAGCTGACCCTGTCTGCCATCGTCACTGGGCCTGCCCTGCTCCCACTGCATGGGCATTGTGGGACTGAGCCCTGGCTGGTGAGACCCTATTACCATGCTTGTCCCCGGGCTCTCCATCCATTAAAGAGCAGTTGGCCCTCTATGATCACTGACAGTATACAAGGAAGAGATACATTATCTGCCCCAAAGACACCATAAACAAAGACAAGCCAAGGAGACCTGGGACCTGGAGAACAGTAACTCATCTTGTTCTTTGAGTCGCTTACTTTAGCATGGTAGATCCCCTGGACTCTTATAATGGAAGAGAAGATGGTGAATACTCCTTTTGACTTAACATCTGTGACTAATCATGTCTGCCACTTCTGGTTTTGACCTGTTCCAGGCACTTTATTTGTATGTATTAGATTATCTGGGTTAAGTGCAGCTTCATTTCTCCCTTCTATCTATCTAGTCTGAAGTTGTTTAACAAGATCTTCCTGTTTTTATTCCAACTCAGTATCAAGTCACAGGTACTAACTGGCACTCAGCATTAAACTTATTTTTTATGCAGTGAATGCATGCTCTGTGTATCACTGGAGAATTCATAGGTCTCCAGTATTTGATTTCTCAACCTTGCTTTGCTGACAGATACTGAAGAAGTCTCTTCAGAAGCTTGCCTGTTTCAGTCCCCTCCCAGTTCTTCATAGTAATTTTTTATTGTAAAGAACTTTTTTTTTTCCAAGTGTGACTGTGGAGAAATCCAACATTATTATAATGAGGAGGACCAACATCTGGATGGAATTATGGGAGTGGGAACATGAATGTAATCTTGCATAGCTTCACTATTTCACTATTATGCTTTTAAGTTCTTTGCTTTTTCTAATGAAAAGTGCCTTAAATTAATGGGCTAGATGGGGAATAGAAGAGGAAGAATCACTATTGTCAGTTATCTTTTGTATAGCAGCACTTTTTGGGTACCAGCATGGGTTTTTTTCTTGTGTTTTTTTTTTTCTTACCAGAGTGTTCAGCTACTATTGCCATCCTTTCCTTCTGGGGAAAAATGCAGGAGGTGACCTAAGGAATGAAGGTTCCTGTGATCAGGTAACTTGGCCTTAACCTGTGACTGGTAAATCCCCAGTGCAGACAGGGTGGCATTTAAGTTCAGTGTGGCTGAACATCCAGTATGATCCAATTAAGAGAAAACACACACGTGCTAGGCCTGGCCAGTTATAAAGTGCCTCCGCACAAAGAAGGCAGGAGGAATGCCTCCGGTGCCCAGAGCTCATCACTTCATTTGGCAGAGTCTCCATCTTCAGTTACAGAAGTTGCATTTTATTTTCTAATATAGACTTTATTTATACAAACCAATATTGTAGCATGTAGAGAAGACGAAGAAATTTTAAAGTCAGAAGATGCACTGAGTGTCTTTTCTGTCACCCCTGAAAAGATGAGAGAAACAGCATCACTTAGCAGTGGCTACATAATTTAGAAGAATGTTGGTTTAAAGTAATTAAATAATTGAGAATTCAGCAAAACTGCAGGTAAATAGTTTCTGTAGTTGAAGAACTGCACCTTTTTCTTGTCTGAAATTGTCTAACTTCAGCTTCCAGCTGTGTAGCTCGTCTGGTCTGTTGTAGACCTGTTCCTAGGAGCCTTGGTGCGTACGAACACTCAGTTCTACCTCCCGTGATCTATTAACTCAAGCATCTTCTTCTTCTGTGAACACTCCCCCCAGATTTCTCAGCAAGCTTTAAGAAACACTGTACCTTTATTGCAGATGCGCCTTCCTCCTTCACGGAGAGGTAACTTGCATTTAGGTTTATTGAAACGCTTTTGTTCTGACACGCTGACGCTACCGGGACTCGGGCGGCTGAGCGCGAGCGTGCCACGCTCGCAGCCCGTCCTCCCCCTCAGTTCTGCGCGGCCAGGGCCGCCGGGAGCAGCTTAGAGTCGCTGAGAGCAAACACTGCCCCTGCGCGGCGAGGACGCCCGGCCCCGCGGGCGGGGAGGGG
>NW_009191630.1:0-37674 GCF_000690835.1 Fulmarus glacialis | reverse complement strand
GGGGATCACAGAAAAATGGTGAACTTTTAAATATCTTTTTCCACTGGGCGCAGAGCTTGAATGGCCAGCAAGGAGACTTCCTCTCCTTCCCCAGTCTCTCTCTCCCCTCCACACTTCACCAGTGCCTCCTTCCTTTGCTTTTTTTCAGTTATAATATGAGCCTGCAAAACACTGTCTGTTCAGCAAATGGTAGCAAAAATATCTTTTACTCCATTTAAGCTGTTCCTTTAGTCATCCCCTCCACACCGTGGGAAACTGGCAAGTTGAAAAGAGGTCATCACAGTTTGTATTCCATGAAGACAAAGAGTCTTCATGGAAAAGAGGTGTGATGTCCAAATGTCTTGTCAGACATGACCAGCGTGCACTAATAGCAGAACAGGTTATTCTGATGCAATTTTATACTGCAGAATGGCCAGGACTCCAAAGACCAGTAATGTATGTCCTGATGTATAAGGCAGACACAAGAACTTAACTACATTATTTATCCCTTTTAGATAATAGATGGAAGGAAGGAGGAGTTATAGAATGGACTTCAGTCTTATCCTAAATGTCTCTGCCTATATAGGTAGCTTCAAGGCAGTAAAACAGACTTACATGACGTTTTCAATAGAAAAGATTTCTAAAAATCTAGACAACAAATCAGCCAAAAGCCTCAACACATGCAAAAGCATTTTAAGAAGTTGCCTGCAAAATGGAAAATGAAGCAGTCCTTCAAGTGCTAAATACCAGATGCTTAAAAAAATTAAGCATAAAAATACCATTGCAAAGTAACTGCAGGTTCAAAATGGAAAAAAAAAAGTCTTACACAAGGAAATAAGTTTTAAAAGCCTACACAAAGCTGAACACTACTCCATACTGATTAAAAAGCTAGGAAACTTTTTTGATTAATATAAATCCTCACTCTTACAGTGGATGTGTCAGAATTCGAGACTGGGGAATAAATTCCAGTTCTACTTTAAATGATCGCACAAATGAGGAAGTAAAAAAATAAAGATCAGCCACTGACATAATACAGTCACTGGCCAAAACCATTTGTGGGTATGCAGCATTTTTAAAGACGCCACTGTTTTCCTAAAATTTTTCTAGTGTTAGAGATTTTTACCTGGAATTGCATGAAGTATCTTTACCTTAATGTAGGGCCTTTGAGAGAGGAAGAAAGTGGTTCTATCTAAGGTCCTCTGACATATACCTTTTGCCGTCAGGCATGGTGCCCTGCAACCAATTTATGTCTTTAAAAAAAAAAAAGAAAGAGAGAGAGAGGAAAAAAAGAAAGATGTTCCCTAACACATTCTGGATCTCATCAATATGATTACAGCACTGCTGTGAGGTATTTAGATACAAACCTGTCTGAAAGAAGCATGAACACATTAGCATATCATGGCAAACTGCAAATTAGGATTTTAAGCTTTATACAAGAGACCATTTAGCCTCTGTAGGATCTTATAAGAACAATACGTACTGCAGACATTTGAATATATTTTTCCCCGAAAAAAAAAAAAAGGAAGGATAGGAGCAAAAACCTATAAAAGGAAGCACACTAAGTTAGTCCAAATTTCTGACAGTGAAACTGAGCATTGAGCATTTGGGTCTTAAGACAGACATCCTTTTCCTGGGTTTCTGCATGCTCTAAATAATAGGTGTATCACAGGATGGTAAAAACTATAGCAACCAATATACCAGGAAGGTATTTTGGTACTCCCTAGCTGCAGCAGCAGATTCTTGTGCTCTTTCATAAAGTATTTGGAAAACCAGAGCATTTGAGGTGAGAGGATTTCTGAAAACAATTCTATGTAAGACAATGGTAAGAAGCCATTTTGCAAGATTTTCAGTGACAAATACATACAGAGCATAAGGAACGGGGCATAAATGTAGTTATCCTTTCCCCAGCATCCTTTCTCAGCATCTGGTCATCAGTGGGTGTGGGACTTCCCTAGCCAGGCAATACATTGGACTACCAGTTTTCAGTCAAGGAAGTAACATGAGATCTGCCACTGGTTTTAGATTCAATTTTTATTCATTACTAGGAGATTTATTATGAACACTTGAAAAGTAGTTTAACATAAAATCACTATGCAGGTTTTATATGCAGGCTTTATATTGTTCATACATGTATCATACATAGCCTAGTATCTTTTTGCGTTGTACTTAGTGTTGCAAGAACTAATGTACACATAAATAATTCTGTATATTTGTTGCCGTTAATGATAACCTAGTAGATACCACACTGAAGTACCTGTAATTAGCCTGTGTTTTCCATAACCACCACAATTTTCCTTTCGCATAGCTTCTCTTCTGAAAATCCTCTGTTTTCAAATTGAGCTATATACCTGCCAGCCTTATCCATGTCTTGCTCATCATAAAGATAAACATGCTGGAACTTGTTCTGTTTGCAGATATACATTACATAAAATCTTCATCACCACCAAGAGAGGCTATCAACAGATTATTCCCGCACTACATTTGTATGAAGCACTTCTGGGAATAAACGGGAAGTCATAAATCCTTATTTAATCAAGCTGTGTAATAAAACACGAAGCCGGACTGTACTAGCATTTACACACCTAGGTTCTGATAAACCCAATGGCAGACCAGTGCTGCAACTATCAAGCCCTATCAAGTAAATTACACTTTTTTTGTCTGTATAGCCATGTCAAACATTACCCAGAAATCACCGAGAGACTGAGAGGTTGTCCAGATTATAAAATACAGGGGAAATTTCCAGTGCTAATAGCAGTCAATGGAAAACTCAAAGGAAATGCAGGAACTTTTTCGCAAATACAACTTTCAGGTGATCTTCTCAATTTCTGTATTATCAAAAGCGTAACATATCATGACCTCCAACTTCAAATAAACTAGTTATAGCCAACACGTTTTCATAGTTATCAATAAATGATGTATTTTATCTATAAAGTGTATGGCATGAACACAACACAGGAGAGATGACCCCCAAGGCAGACTTTGTAAAAACCTCCCATCTTGATTTATAACTCTTATTTTTCTTCATGCACAACTTGTTTAGGCAATACAGATAGTACTGTATATTTATATCATCATCAAAAGTAACAGAACCAAGAACTATTTTATTTTTTGATGAACAAATCTTACAATGAAGCAAAAGTTGAGAGGGATTCTTACAGATAATAAATGTACAGAAATCAAAGTCTGCACTGCTATTTCATTAGAGAGTGAACAGCCAAAAATATGAGTTAGATACAAAATGGTATTCCCCCTCCAAACACTGTAATTCAACATAAGTTTAAATGGCAAATAAGCTCAACATTGAACAATGCTCTAAAGACACCCAAACCCAGTCAAATAAATCATCTCTCTGAACAAGTAAGCTTTTAAACAGGCATACTTAGAGGAGACCAGACTCTAAATTATTATTTTTCCTAAGTTCCAAAATAAAGCTACAGCAATAACAAAACCAACAAGATATTTCAGAATATCCCCTGTATGCCAAATTGGAGCACTAAGTAGTATTTCAATTTTCTTTTCCATTTCAACTTCCGACTCACTGAAACATCCTCCTCAATTTTTACATTCCTTTTTAACAACTCTGTGTAAAAAAAGGATTCACTGTGCTGCTACAGACAAACCAATTCTCTTTTCCCTATTCCCCTAAGCACATTTACTAGCAAAGGGGTTTGAACCTGGGGAAGGCATTCCTCAAAGCACGCTGCCTAAGCAGCCCACATCGCCTCTTGTGCACAAAGGATGCAGGGAGCTGCCATTGCCCATAGCAGGAGGGAAAGGTAAGCTGCAAGAATCTGTGTACTACAGTGCAGCAATCAGGACCTGATCCTGCATTTTGATTTGACATATACCAGTTGTTTTTGTGTTGAGACTACATTTTTAGAGAACCTTCCAAAGACTGTACCATCAAGTGCTGCTGTTTCTGACTACTAACTGCAAACAAGCATTGCATTATCATCTCTCAGCACTCCCATTTAAGAAATCAGCTGTAGAAATAACTTTCAGGCTTCTGATTGCCTTGTATCAGTCTCCAAGAATTAGAGCAATACGTAGCACTGTGTTTCCTACACACCCAGGAATTTAATTATGTAGTGAAACTTGGACTTCCTTTTTTTATGGATTAAAGCTGAGTACTTCAAGGCACTAACAAAGCTGCACCCATGCCATACTTTCCTTAAAAAGAACTTGCACAAATATTGGGAAAGAGACAAAAACCCCAAGCAAGCAGCCATCCACATCCTAGATTGTGACTGAAAGTACCACTTCTAAATGAAAATAATTGTATCAAACTGTGGTTATAGAGGGAATAACCTTGGAATAAAGCATCCCAACAACAGTAGAAAGGACACGATAGTTCAATACCCTGAAACAAAGCCCTCTCATTACAAGAATAACTCTCTCCAAAACTCAAACCCAGCAATAGCTTTGCGTTCAGCAGTACCTGTGCCTTAGCAAAGTCTGATTTCTCATTCCTATAATCTACATAACCCAGCATCCTCGGGTGCTGCTTAAACGCCCAGTTCATTTTGTTGCCCATAGTTCCTTTGATGCTCTCTCCTAATCCTCAAGCACAATCACCCCAAGACAGCTCTCCTACACTGCTGATCACTGGCAGCATTCTCCTGCCTTCCTCTGCTACATGGTGATTTGCAGCATTGTGGTGATTTAATAACCCAGCATCTGCTTTCCTCCAACAGCACACTATTGTGGATTACACCTTTTAAAAAAAAAAAAAAAAAACGTAACTTTTTAAAAAAAGCCTTTAAGCTAAGAAGCAAACTATTCGGTTTTTTTGCCTAGAAAACATGGATTTGATTACAAAGAATCACTGATGGGAAAGACGGCCCCAGCTTAACTATTTCTGTGAAGGCAACTGTTGTTCAAAAGAAAAAATGCAGCCCTGTTATTACCAAAAATCATCCACAGAGACACAAAGGCGGGGGGGCAGCAACAGATACAGATGGAACAGCAAAGCCCAGGAAGAACAGAGGGTCAGGTCTCACAGATCCTACACTCGCACATCACCTCTGACTTCACAAATAAGTAACTGAAAACAACTCAGTGCCACAGAGCTGGAAAGAAACACACTTCTGCTCAGCTGCGTTCTTATTCTTGACATCCAGACAAAAATTGAAGGAGATGGCAGTAGTTGAAAGCTTTTTCAGTAATGAGGGAACTGAAGTTACCAGTTATAATTCTGGCCAACCTTCCCCCTTTTTAATGCTGTGGGGGAGAAGAGACAACTACTATGTTTTCTGAGACCATGAGGCTGCCAACTGGCTGTTCTGCTGGAAAGGATTAAAGTGTAACGTCAGGGAGAACTGTTGGAAGAATGGGACTAGGAAAAGCATATAGCTGGGAGTTAGGGACTCTTCCTTTCGTCTGACAGTACAACATGGATTTTAATACTTCTCCAGGACCTGCAGAGCAAGGGGCTGCTCTTCAGTAATTTAATACCGACGCTTTTAAGCTTACTTGGCAACAAGACCAGGAGGCAAATTCTTCTCTATAGTTTCACTGCTGTAATTCCAAAGCAGTGACAGTGGAGTCAGTGGCACTACAGATTTACATCATCATAAAAGAGCTGGACTCACTTCACATCTTTCACCAGCTCCACAATGAACAGGATAGGGAACTTGAAAAAGCAACAACTCCATATATACTTGACAATATATTCCTACATTTATATTTAACTACAGTTAAACAGAAGTACTCCTTCGTTTTCTAGCACCTGATGCATATTAATTGCTGCAGCTCCATCACCATGACTGCCATGGCTCTGTAAGGACTGAGAGGCACCAGGAACTCAGAAAAAATATCTGTCGTGTGTGTTCTTGAGTACTAGCCCACCACACACACACACACACAAAGTTATGAAAGCCTTAGTCTTATAAGGCACCCAGGCTTGTGGGTGCTCTCACCTCTGCCATCCTTCTCCACCTCCAATCCAGCATTTGCCACCCCCTCCAGCTTCCTTGAACTTGCATAACGAGTTCTGCCAGAGAATCCACCTTTGTCAATAAAGCAACATCCACAGCCATAACAAATTAATAGTAATAAATGAGTAGTGTCTTATTTTGACAGTAAACTGGTGGGTGTGATAAAGAAAAGATGCTCATTTGCTTGATACATTGTGGGATATTAAAATCAATGCTTGATATTTCCAGCTATGAATCTACTCAGTTGTTTTAATAAGCTTGAAGCCTCTCCTTTCCTAAAGCACTAAAAAATAATTTAGCCTAAAAAATAATCACCAATTATATGGAGGCACATTCAGAAAGTCAAGGAAAATGGTGGCAAGGGGTTAGATACTTTTTTGCCAGGTCAGAAAATCTAAAAGGGCTTGCTGTTTGCAATTTGTTTTCTTTACATACATTCACATCAATGTTTTTCATTAAATTTTCTTTGATAGAAATTCTCTGGCCAGCTTCACATTCAACCGTATTCCTTGTTGTAGTGACTCCTCCTAATGAAGCATGTATGAAATGTGGTGTCAGGAAAGAACTGCAGCTGCCTGAGCAGGAACTAATGCACATAGAGAGCACTGCACAGGTGTCAGACAGAACATTCTTGTTTATAATGATCTGTTCATGAAAAAACACATATACCATGACATCCCAGATCACCAGGGCCACCAAGGCCCACTTCCTTGACGTGAACAGAAATATATCAGTGGAAAGGGTCTTGAAGCTAGAGGGTGCAAGCAAACAGTATTTTTAAAGGGAAAAAGAGGGGCAAGAGTAGAAGGCAGAACAATATTTTTATGTAACACAGCCCAGCTTATATTACAAAATTTTGCTGGCCCAGTTATGGCAGTAGAAGAAAAAACCCAAAACATGCCCACAAGTGGCATCACAATGCCAACAAAGCCTCCCATAGAGATGAAACTTTTCAGCAAGACTGTCATTTGGTCAGTACAGTTTCTACCATTTAATCAGATGATTTTAGAACAGCCAAAGGCATCCCTTTGACAGTATTGCATTGTCCTCTCGAGCAAGGAACTATGCTACCTACACATCCTGCTTTTTGCGGGTGTTACATGCATCTTCCCTAAGGGCCCTCTCTGTGCAGGGCAAAGCCTCACAATAAGCACTACCTCTGACGTGTAGTGCTCAACCTCATCTTGCTCCTGTCATGGCACCAAAACAAGACACACTATAGTCCACTGGGAGTTTCAGAGGCTATAGAAAGAAGATCCTACCTAGCGTATCCACAGCCTGCTAATCTGCTGTCTGAAATGCCAAGGCACTTTGTCCAATTAGAACTGTGGAGAAATATTCATCCTGTTCCTGACTAAGATGAAGCACTTCTTTCAAAAGCTACAGTGGCACGGCGCCAGCACTAGGGAGTCCAAGTGTTCTGTGCGGAGCCAAGAGTTATTAATTAGTTTTATTAGTTGGGAAAGAGAGAATATCCCATCACTACTGAAATATAAATTGTCCAGATTTCAGTTTTGTTGTTCCACAACACATACAGGCAACCAGCCAGGGAAGAGTGAGGAAGAGTGAACACAGCCAAATGCCTGTATTCAGTGTTCCTGTATATTAATGGCGTACTGAAAAGACTCTGTTACCTCAGGTGGCTCTCCAGGGAACCGCTCATGAATTTTAATTATGAGGGAGGGAGTATTTTGAAAAATAATGCCGCCTGCATGTTAGCATTAAGCATGGCCTAAGCTACAGCAGTCACTTCCCATGAAAACAAAATAGGCAAGATGAGGGGGACAAAGCCTACTCACTTTCGCTTCAGTAGGACTGCTAGTCTGAGGAGAAGAGGATTTGGCCTCAAGGATAGATTCAACATTCAGAGATCAGCCTAAAAAAAACATTACGAGCACAAGCAATATTAATTCTTGTACAGACTAATACAGGCATGTAGGTAATCAGGTCACATACTTCAGAAGACAGATGTTTGGAAACAACAGTCCCATCTCAAACAAAAGATCGTTACTGAACAGGTTAGAAATAAGTCTCAGGCACAGTCATGTCCAGTGATGCCTTCAGTCCTGCAGCTTGCTCCTAGTGCCCACTGTGTTAGCTAAACCTGTGAAGCTGCCCGGGCTGGACTGCCGTATACTGCAACAGCACTCAGTAGCTGATTGCCAACTCGCTTTTATCCAGTCTGTATCAGGGTTTTAAAACTATTTAGTTAAAAACAACAACTTGAATTCTAGATTAGATGATAGACTAGACTGATAGAGAGCAAAGAGAAAAACATGTCTGAGCTGAAAGAATTAAGTATATTCAGCAAATGCATAATACGAATTTCATTGCCACCTGTTAGTTGCACCAGAGTAGTACTGAGGTCTAAACAGCTATTGAGGATCATGCTAGACTTTACAGGGACAGAATACTCATAAGGAACATCAGATACAGGATGGAAAATGCAATACGAGAACGGAGGTGAAGTCACCTACGTGAGGTCACACCAAAACTTGTTTTAGAGCACAGAATTTACACACTGCTCTACTCCTCTATCCTATACCTGTAGATTACATGACATATGACATTAAGGTTGCTTCCAGCATCCACTACAGTATGGCTTCTCCACAATACAATACAAGGAATAGGAAGTATAAATAAAAGGCTGCAGACCAGACCTCCAGCTAAACAAGCCGTCAATGTTATTGCTTAAAACTGCTAGTGAGAAATAGAGGCTAGTCACATAATTTCTCTAGCAGTCTCCCACTTCCCCCGCCATGTAAAGCCAAAAAATCCGTGGAGCAGAAAATAAGTACTTCCAACAGTCCACACAGCAAAAGGCAACTTTTTTACTTGGAAGGAAAAATAAGGGGAGGGGGGCAGGGAAGAGGGAAAGAAAAGGAAAAGAGAAAAGGGGAAAATAACCAACCATCCAAAACAAATCATTGTGTCTCCTTTGCCATAAACCCCTCCAATCAGAGCACTGCTCTGCAGCAAATGCCGCAGATATGAGCAATCAGAGTTATCTCTGAAAAACAGTGTACCTGCAAGAAAGGACCTGGAAAAATATTAATCTGATGGAAAGCTTTAAAGCAGCTACATTAAACAAAGCTAGCCAAGGCTACTCTTGCAAGTTCTGAAGTAAATAATTTCCCAGTGGAAAAGAAGCCCCATGGACTAAACTAATAAAGAGAACTGTATGATCTAATGGTAATATTTTTAATTAAGTTAGCTTTATCAGATTGGCAGGAATGAAGTGATACCCTAAAGAAAACTAACCTTCAAACACAAAAAAAAGGGGGGAGAGTACATTTGCATTCAGACACCCATGAAATTCCAGGAAAACTTCAGAACACCAGTGACAGACCTTGTTGTATTAAAATCTCTTATGAATGTTGTTGCAGCTGAAAGACAAGCAGCTTCACGTTGTGTCTTTTCATAAGGAGGAAGTGAAAACAGTTACCTTTCTTAAAGAAAAAGGTCACCGGTAGCAGCAAAAAAAGCCCCAAAAACCTTTCACTGCTTTGCTTGCCCAGGCCCTTAGGGGAAGGAAAAAAAAAACAACAAAAAACAAAAAACAAAACCAAAAAACAAAACCAAAAACCACCACAGCAACTTCATGAAACTACTCTCAAACCAGAGCTTCTGGCACGTAGAAGATTATTCCTACTGATAAACAAAAAAGTTTTACGGGGAAGGAAAAGGTTTCAAAAAGCCAAAGATGAGCTAGCTGACAAAGGCACTGAGCATTTCCACTTTGCAGATCTCCATAAAGTACTTAAACTACATGGCAGTGCTGCTCAAGAGACTAAGTTACAGATTGGAGCTGCTGATGTATAAAGATGGACACAAAATCTATCTGAAAATGGTGCTGTCTTTATTAAGAGAACAGTTTCATTTAACACAAAGAGGTCAAAACCAGGCCTTTCCCCTTGCCCCCCCTTTTTTTTTGAAAGCAAAAACATATAATGCATCAACTCTACAGTTACTAACACTTTAAAAGCTCAGGTTTGGACTCCAAAACCACAACTGTACTATCTCTGATTTCATTTTTAAAAGGAAGTGACTCACATTAGCACATCCATTTCTGCTTTTTAAGAATTGGAATTAGCTATACAGAGATGAAGCTAAGAAACAGTTATTTACCACAACCAAAGAGATTTTTCTAGTCTGTTCAAAAGAGACAGGAATCATGTTTTTCCTTGTCATTATTTTTCACTGTCACACTCTCTTGAGTCTTCTCATTCTGAAAGTAGTAACCAAAATGGCTCTTCACGTAACACTGTCCAAGAAGTGGAACACAAATTATGAAACACAGGAGAGCTGAATACGAAGTGGGGGGGGGGGGGGGGGAATCAAGTGTTTTGTATCTCCTCATTCTAATTGGGAGGAACAGTACATGTGTTCATTGAAAAGAAAAAGTAAGCCCATTAGCTCTCAAATAAAAGACAAATATCAGGGAATACTCACAAATGGAGGTCTGTCTGTCCAAAATGAAAAATACGAAACAAAAATTTTAATCCATTATGCTGCGGTTTTCAGATGATCCTGTAGCAAAAGAGCAAGCCCCATCTCTGAACACTCAAATATCATCTAACTATGGCTCCTTATTAGCTCCTGTAAGCTTTGCTTGAGGCCTAAAGAAACAAACCAATTTGCTCTTGGATACCTGTTAAAGCACTGATTTCTTATACTGCAGACTGCAGCACTGATTTGGCTTAAGAAAATTATTTTTATATTTTTCTGAATTCTTGACCAAGTAGTAAAAGCTCTAAATTTAAAGATGGATGTGTGAGAGATCAAAGGTAATGTATCCATGCAAATAATTTCAGTGTACTCTTTCCAAGGCCAGCATATAGCTATTTAACTAATCTTAACAGTTCTGTGCATAAAAATTAGTAGGAAGACTACAGTTAAGAAAACCCAAATAAATTATATGGCTAAGAATAACATATATAAATTGTATTTACCAATAGTGAGATACTGTTCTGAACACGCATTTGAGTCCTGTGTTGCAACATTGTTTTTTTTTTTTAATTGATATCTTTGACTATTGGTGACATTCAACAACGTTTCTGAATGCACTACAAATGGGTTTGAAGAGCCTGAAGACTAACACATCAACTTCCTCCACTGGCAACACCCTGTAAGGTTGATGGTAACCTCCATTCTTTCAACAACTTGGTTTTATGCTCTTCCTTTTAGACTCCTGAGGCTTCTCCTCAACACCTGAAACCAACCCCCTAATGATTACCGCATAGTTTCACGACAGTTACCTCCTCGGGTACTATTGCTGCAGTTCTGCCCTGGGCCCCTCTCCCTGCTGTGCTCAGGTCTCTCTTGCACACTGCAGCTTCCCTTACAAAGTTAGCCCAACAGTGCACTGTGCAATGGTGCATGAGAGATTTTAATGGCTCTTCGCCAGGCTCCACTGCAGACCACAGGCATTTTGCCAGCAAAAAGATACAAGCCCCTCCAGGGATCATCCGGGATAGAAACACCCAACCTTCAGGCTCTTCATGTGCCATGGAAGGTCTTCATTTTTATTACTGAGTGGCAAGCACAATGCCAGCATCAAATACACAAAAACCATTACTGCTTCAGAGGTGTCCAAAACCAGACAAGGATGAGGGAGAAGCACAGGGGCTCAGCAACGATGTGGAGGAAGTTTCAAGGAAATACACAGCCTGGGACAAGCTGTCTCCCAACTCCATGGGTTACATTGGTAACCAATGGAGGTTACCATAAACCCTTGCAAGAACCCAGATCTTCAACATCCTCTGCCCTCCTCCCCATTGCCTTTCCTTACCTCCTGGGAGAGTTCGTATTTTGATTAAACACATGAGAAGGTGGAGAATTGTCTTTATTATTTAACAAAGCTCTGCAAACACTCCCACGGGGAACTGAATGCCTACACTCAGAAAGGGAACTCAACAGCGCATTTGGGCATGCTCTCAGCAGGGCTCAGAAGCTGAGCCATAACACATTAATGATAGAATACGTGATAGATGATCTGACCACTGTGGACTTGCAAGCATGTAGAGGTAATTGCTTTATACTAGCACAAGGATTTTCCTCGGAGTACTGCTGGAAAGAGCTGCTGGGGAACTGGGGTAAGAGCAGTTTCAGAACAGTACGTGAAAGCTAAGCAGTGTTTAATCACCATAGTACCTTACAACATGCTAGCCTTAATACTATTACCTAAGTGCATACAGTGGTGTATGCATGTTACTTAGAAACACAACCATCTTCTCACCCATCTTCGTAGCTTACAAAGTTGTGCAACAAACATTATCTGCCAACACATCAGTTAAAGCACTAAATAAGCCACCGGATGGCCAAACACCCAAGTCAGAGAATAGCAATGTAGAAAAGAAAATTAAAAAGCTCTTTATCCTCCTGCCTATGTAACACACCGAAAACAGCCAGCTTTTTCATGGCCTGCTTTATCACTGTGTTTGGATTAGTGCAATGTGAAACGCAGCAACTGCTGTTATGTAACTAAACCCTGAGTATACAGTTGTCATTCTGGGTAAATTTAACTCTGCAGGTTTAGGACAGAGGTCTATCGCCAGGCAGACCATGTGAAATAATAAAATTTAAAGACACAGGGTCCTTTTTATTTTTTCCTTCTTGCACAGAAATAATGAGATGGGTTACTCCCACATCAAGGCCCCAGTCTGCCTGTTACAGAAACCTGGTGGTAACAGCCACTGTAATAGTGAGCTCAAGAATAACAAATCCCGAGGAAAGCACGGCTGCTCAGTGATGAAGCTGGCTGCCTCTGCATGCATTCAGACAGCAGGCACCGGCAATACAGACAGTTCCAGGGTTTAATGCAGTGAGGAGCCAAAGTGCACGTGCTTGTACCATGATGAAATCATAACAGGGAGCCTTATAATGAGAATAGAGTGTATTATTAGCACTGTTATGAAACTGTTTTAGCACTTGCAATTAGCGCTTCCCTATGACTATCAGTTAACATTAATCCGTGAATCTGTTTTCCCTCTTTTATCATGTATCAACAAGCAAGTCACTGAGTTACCTTAGTGAATAACCACTGACATTGGAACAGTGTCAGGTAACAATAACACAGCTCAAACAACTAACATCTGAAAATAAACACGAAAAGGAGTAGCAATAAACACATGAATAGCTCAGAACTGAAGTATTTCTAGAAAAGCCTCCTTGAGCCTGATTATAGTCTTGTTTTAGGGCCTTTACATACATCATTCTAATAAATTTGAAATACTGCAAAGCTGTCCCCCTCCTTTTTTTTTTTTCTTTTTTTTTTTTTTTCCTTCTTTCTTTCTTCATTTCACACAGCTCAAGAGCTTCATTTAGGTGAAGAGATACTTCTACCACCACAGATTCCTCCTCTGTTCTACAAGCATAGCTGGGCCAGAGCCCAGAGGTCACTCTGACTTCTGTCTAGGAAATACCTTCAGGTTTCGCTGAGAAATGCTTGTGCTTACTTAAGAGTAAGAACTGACTTCTGTCATTGCTAGAACAGTTTTCACTTTTCTAAACAGAAACTTGTATTCCAACTTAAATGAATGAGGACATTACAGAGGGAAAGAAGATCATATCATTGACTTCCACTGAATTACCTCCTGATGACAATTTATCCTCCAGTTCACAGGTTAGGAATAGAATGTGTCAAAGCTTTTTGTAGGTTATTCTATTCCAAAGGAAAAGCATTTAAAGCAAATACGTGGAAACCACGCAAGCTAAAAATCTGGTTGTGACATGACAAAAGCGTGTACTGAAGCAACATCCACAGATGTTTTAATACATTTAAAAGACAAGCACATTAGAATGTCTCTTGAAACATCGAAATAATTCTGTTCATAAGCAAAGTACAACAGACTGCAATAGGATGAGAACTGAAAAAAGACGGGGGAATGGCAAAGAAAAATCAATAGTTTTATAAAATTAAACAAAAAACCATACACTGATACATTTATAATCAGGCTTGTACCATTTGGGCTATGAAAATGACGTGTTCACTTTCTTCCAACTGCAAATCTCGTTGGGGCTGAAAAGCAGGATTTACAAAACTCACCAGGGATTTCTAGACATTCTGCAAGCCAGCCAAGAAAGTAGCTGAAAGTTCTGTAGCAAGTAGCAAGCCAGCTCTGAAAGTTGCACTGCTGGACAGCCCAACATCCAAAGCAATCCAACTGAGCATGCCCAGATCACCTATACAGTGCATGCCTGGCCAAGTCCAACCTCTTCCACACCAGTAGGTTCATTGCTTAGGTATTGCACAACAAATGTAATTTTTTTTTTCTTCTTCATTTTACAGAAACTCCAGAAAGAAATTTGAGAGCCCCATCAATTGCCCAAAGGCATATATAAATAAAACATAATAAACTCTCATAATAATCAGACTGATGAGTGGCTAAAGATCTAGGCGCTATAGCATTCTAGATCTGCAGATCTCTTCCCTAGAGATAAAAGCAGACGGTCAAAGTGCTTTTCAGCAGTTAGTGGATGGCGCAGCTTTGGCCAAACCAATCCTACAGGTTCGAAACTTGTCTGACACAGACCCGGCTATACAGTACGGCAGAGCACTAAGAAAATTCAAAGGTTAACTCCGACAATGAGTGACATAATGCTTTCTTTATTTACACTTTCCTGCCTTCAAAAATACATACCTTCAAAGAAAAAGTGAATCTTCAATGATAACAATAGAGGAAAGAGCTCAGAATTAGGTTTGACCAAGTACTCTTCAATTTCTTCAACCCCTATGTGAACATAACATGAAGATACACGTGAATCTCTTCCACCAACATCTGCTAGAATAATTATATACTTTTATTATCAGAATCATTCCTTTGCAGCACTACTTTAAAGTAGCTGTGCCAGATAAATGCACTGGCTTTAAATACTTATCCCCCAGTAGTAGTATTAATCAACAATTTTCCCATTAATAAGTGAACTAAAAAATGACCTTTCAACCAGAAAAAAAAAAAAAGTGATAGTAGCTAGCTGTTAGCCTTTGTATCCAAGCTTGGCATCAGAAGACCTGCCCACCTACAAGATTATATCAACCCAGACACTCCCTATACATTCAATGCCTGTTGATTACACCCACAAGCCACACCCATCTTTCCAATTACTCCTGGCTTCATCATTCCCTTTTCCCTCTAGGCTTGTAGACAGTTCTGTATCTTGTTTCCTAATAGACATAACAAGGCCTTTGATGTTCTCATCACTTCTCTTTAACTTCCATTATAGTCAGCATTTTCATTGAGACTGAAATTAGAGCTTAACGCTCCTAGTTTAAAAAGGCTTTCAAGTAAGTTCATGAAAATCTATCAAGTAACCTACATATGTTTTTTAAATGCAAAACCCCTACACAACTCATTGGACTGGGCTTTGTTTGACTTGAGACCACAATGATCCTTTCAGAATCAAGCTGAAATGCCAAGCAAGTAACAGAAGTCCTGAAAACACCCATCCTAAGGAGAGTGGAAGAAATTTTAAATATATACCTCCTTAGTGTTGAACTGGTTACATTTATTTTACATGACCTTGGTATTGTACATTCCTTTATGACTTACACTCTGATGACAGTAGGGAAAACAGGGTAATACATAATTATAGGAAGGACGATTGGAAGCAGTTGCTCAGGAAGCTGGCAACGAAGCTGGCAAGGAGGATGTGCCCAAGGTAGAATATTGACTTTCTGATTCCTACACCTAAGTAATAACAGAAGTTTCATAGGTAGGCCTTGAAAACTTCATATTTCCAATACATTTGAGGAATGAAAATTAAAGCACTCAATCAGCCAACCAATGGAAGCTGTCAATCAAAGTCTACTAATGTACTGATAAAATGCTTCTTGGGACATGACTATAGTAACATACTAACAGAGGCCCCTGTCTTTGTATTAGATTCTGAGAGTCGAACCTGGTTCTCACAAAGGACTTTTTGCTCACTTCATAAGAATTTAAAATCACAAAGGTTTGTTAACATTTCTAACCATCATAGACTATAGAAAGTTATAAGTCTTCCCATGTTTGAGGGCATACAAAGAGCATTATAAAAGCTGTGTGGTTTGATAAGAGCAGTTAATCTGCTTTTTCATGAGATGAACACTACTCTTCCCCTGCCCTGTCCCACTCCTCTTATTGACTAAGGAAATTTCTAGTGTAAGGGGAAGGTAAATTCCGCACCCCCACCCCCCCACCTTCTCAATTAAAAATGTATTAAAGTCTTAACAAGTTTTCATTCAAGCACTCTGCATTTTGAAGTGCACCAGCAAGTACCCATGTATCACAGCCTTCTCTGCAGGCACCCCAAGTTTTGGCTTTTTTTCCTTCCGTGTCTGTTGTTCTTATTCCAGGTTTTTAAGATGCCTGCAACTCATTTTCAGGTTAGCAGCAGACAAGCGGCTTCTGCTTCACCCATGAGAATATTTTGTCTACTTTCACTGGTTTCAATTCCAATTTACCCTGGACGAAGCCCGGTGCAGAGAAGACGTCATCCAAATGGCAGTGTAACATCAGCAGGACCTCCTCATTACCCCACAGTTCATGAAATCTAGTAATTCATGAGGAAATCAAAGCTGCAGGGACTGAATAGAGAGAACAGAAAGGCAGGGTCTTGCCTGCTCGGTGAGATCAGCACCAGGAAGAGCTACTTCAGTTCTTACTGGGGGGCAAGAGAGGGTGAAGAGCACACTCTAGATTTTAGCTATAAGCATCACAGATGGATTTCTAAGTTGCCAGGAAAAAAACTTATTAATTTATTTGCAAACAGCTGAAATCTCAGAGCAAAGGACAGTTAGTTTGGGGACTGCCTGACAGCTCCATCATAATAGCTCATTATTTTCATGCTTTCATAGCCTAAGGACTTTGGGCACATTAACAACAAATAAACTTCTGAGGATAATTAAAACATAATGAGAATTCCTTACTTAAATGAATACAAGAGTGAAAGGAAAGAACAGTTCCCAACATGCCATACTGGTATGTGACAAAAAGTAAAATCAATGAAGAAAGGTAACAAAAACCTGGGAGTTGTTTTATTTTTAGGCACCTCCCAACCTTTTCTTCTACTTGCCAGCGTGCCTTTCTGGCTGGCTGAACTAGTTACTCAAAGCACCTGACAGTTTCAGCTGACTCAAGGAACACATTTAAGCTTTATCTGTGCCGCAGAGTTATTTGCATCAACTCAGAGTCTGTTCTTTTGACAGTTGTCTCATTTAATTGAGTAAAAAAAGCTGTCAGTCTAAAGAAACTGAGCCCAAGGTAAACTCACTTTGAACTAACCATCTGCCAGAGCATCTCTCAGGACAGCCAATACTTAAGGATACGTTGAATCCAGTTCTCTGGATCCCTAATTAGATCATTCCCGAATTAAACTGTCAATGGCCCTAAAAATTCAACGTGCACCTTGCAACTACAGAGACAAATCTCTTTTCCCTAAAGATAGGCATGAGGGAAAGCCCACAAAATGTCTTTGATAACAATGCAGAACAAAAACAGTAGAACAAATTTTCACGACAGATTAAATCCATACAGCAAGCCCCCAATTTCTATGGATATGCTCATCCAAATACAGGTTTCCATGTTATATCACAGCATAGAAATAAAAAGCAGCAATATTCCAGAAGAGAAGAAAGCAGATAATATTGCCCTAGTGAAGATTTTCTTTCAGTTCCTGACAGTACTGTGGGTCAAGCCTGGTCAGGTAATTTACTAATTGGAGTGCATATATAGGACTCGTGGTTGTTGCAGGTCCATAGCCTTTCTAGCTGCAGTAGTAAAAGAATTACATGTATTTTACATTAATAAGCCAGTGGATGAAGAACCAGATTTATCACTAATGTTACTGAGCCTCCATCATAAAGGCAGCCTGATGCATAGATAGCAAGGAGCCTGGCAGTATTAAAATAAGATTTCATAGGGGTCTGATGCTCATTATCAATTTCGAAGTCCACTGGCTTTTTTTTTCCAGAGGAGTAATTTTTAAATTCACTCCTCTATATGGATTCTCTAGTGTCTAATAAGTACTTTCCTTTAATTGCATGCAATTAAGCCTCTTCTGTATACCTGTTCTCACAAAACTTGTGGATATGTCATTATCTTTGAAACATCTGTCCTTCTGTCAAACATGACCAAAACCAATGGATTAAAAAATAGTGGTGGGAGGGGAAATATATCTAAAATTGAAATCCCCATGAAAGAATGAGAATGAAAGGGAATATGAAGATGACAACCGTGAGGGTAAGAGAGCAAGAAAGGAAAAGGAATGAAAACATCCTATGATTAGTTTGTTGACAAGAAAAAACCACAACTTGGAATTCTATCTTGTTCATACTGTTAACCAATCTGCCACTTCAAACCTTCCACCCTTTTTAAACCTCACCATTTTCATGTACAAGCAGGTAAATCAACATAGCACTGGAATACAATTATTAAAGAGACCTTCAAAAGCTACTTGGATCTAGTTAAGATTCTCTAAAAAGTCTAGACAGACCATTTCAGGGGCTGTAGCTGAGTGCTGGAGAGTTAAAGATTAATTTAACACTCAGCAGACACAAATTAGCCCTATTTATCTTCATTTGAGGTTAGAGTTGTTAGTGTCCAGTCTTGCACAGAAAACAAAGCCCTGAAATCAGGAAAATGTGACTGAAAAGACAAAGTAATAAGGCAGCTATTTCTGTGCAACTCCATTTACAATAGAAGGTGGGAAGGCAGGAAAAACAAACTTAACTCAATGTACAGTGCTCCTCTTCAAGCTTTTTCACTTTCTTTCACCCTCAGCATCCTGGCTTATCTAAGAAAACTATTTGTCAGCTAGCTGAATACTCAAGTCACTGAAAATTAATTCCACATTTGTAGTTTCTTCGGTATATTCTCAACCCTTTGAAATACACGAGGAATTAATCCATTCAAAGAGGTCTGTTGTTCAAAGCTACCCCTTCTCTCATTTTTTTGAGGAAGGATTCAAGCACATATAAGAGCCTGGGTTTTACAACATGCATTTTGTACCTGGTCATGACCTGCTAATCTTCAAAGTCTATTGATCCATGAATATTTCTGGAGTAAAATAATTGACTCTTTGGAGAGTCAGAAAGAAGCAGCTTAAATGAGTCTGGAGAGATCTGTGTAAATAAAAAGTGAAATTTCAAATTATTGTAATTAAAGATTTTCAGCTATTAAAATGTAGTATGTGTTATGACAATTTCATGAGGATTCCTGGTTTTGGGTTTGGGGCTTTTTGGTTTGTGCTTGGTTTGTTTTTTTTTTAAATAAAATATAGTGGTATAAAGGGCCAAATTCTACCCTCAGTTATGCAATGCATAGATTCTGACAGCAGCTTTGTAAGTGCACATGGAAGCATGTTTAGGCCCTAGAGTCAGCCATAAAAATTTAAATGATATTGCACGTATAGAGCTGGAAGTGTCTTTTCACTTAATTCGATCTGAAATATTTCCCAATCGATGGCAGATGTAAATTACTTGAAGATGAAGAATATTATATAGTGCTTAAATAAAAGGAATTGAAAAGGTGTCAGTTTATAACAATAATTGCATTAGATCTGAAGTAGACTAACTGCAGTGGGCCACCTATTCTCAACATAGAGTTTTGACTATTTTTTTTTTTTTTTTTTCTCATAATGAATTATGAGTATGACTTTTCTGATTGCTGCATTAAGCCTGTAAAGAATGCAACAGTCATAAGAAAGGAAAGACTCTTCCTGCATTAACAAGTACACAGGGCTGCATCTCGGCAAAATCATGTTCAGCTTCGCTGGGTTGACAGCCATGCTCAGCAATTTGAAAATTATGCCATTTAAATACACAAAGATCCAACATTCAACCTCACAAAAATTATTTTAACATCTTGGCTAAAAGAAAAAAAGTAAAGAGAGATCATTTGGTCTCAATTTATCTTTGCCCTAGAAGTTTTAAGTGGGGGAAGTACACCCTAAATAAACTTACCCACCTCTAATTCTTACCCGTAAACCATGCTCGTGAGATGGATTCCTTTCCCACTCCTAGCTTTAAACACCCATGGTGTCGATACGTGAATTTGCTGTACTCTAACATACTGGGCTTGCTGTACAGAATTTTTATGGTTCAAAGGAGAGAAACAGGTACACTCAGGGTGATTCCCTGACTTAATTTGGACATCAATCTTCAGAAGAGTTACCCTCCTGTATTATCCCCTAAAAATGCATACTTCTTTATGTTAGACAAGAAGGGGCATTTTGAAGAACTAACTTGGATATACATATCTACTGTGGAAACATATGTGTATTGTTAGACGAATCCTACATGAGATGACTACTCCATGTTTTGTAATTTGGATGAGTAAGAGGTATCAATATTGCATACCTGAAGACAACTAGTATTAGAACACCCTACGGTAGTTATCATGTGGAAAGTGAAACACAGTAACACTTCTTATCAGCCTTGGATACCTGCCCCTTCCCTACTAATGCTTTTCAGACAACTAAGAAAGGGAAACCAGATGAAAGCAGGTAATGCAGACCTTACTCGCCTGTTTGCAAGGGAAATGTCTGGAGCTTCATGGCCACTACAGAATAACTGAGGATCAGAACAGCTGTAAAGTTAGACTTTGTGAGCAGACTAGGTAAACATCTTCCACCACAGTGCTTTATGTTGTTGGACTTACGGCAAAGTAATGCAGAGTCAGCATGCATATTAGTCCAACATGGCTTAACTATTATCAACGTTAAATACTTGAAGCAATCTCAAAACCTGTAGAGTACATTACTCACTCATCTGGTTTCCAGGCATCAGAAGCCTCTTCGAACAGGTTTCTCCCACCTTCTGCTCTTTCCTAGTCCGTATTATGTATTTTCTTAATTTGCCCATTAATCAGCTGTCACACAAACAATATTTTCATACTCCTTTCCTCAGCCCAAACAGCAATTTCCACTTGCTCTTCAGGATTTATGCTTCCAGAGACAAGATCTACTCGTGATACCACTGGGATTTTTCCAAATTTCTGCCAGAACACTGTAGTGTCATTGGCACACACATAACCTCCACATAAGGATCAAGGGGAAATCTGATGTAGGCATCAGAATATACCCTCTCTTACTTGTCAAATCTAAATTAAAGAGCACTAATCGCTCTTGGAGAAAATAACTCTTTATACCTTAGGTTAGAAAGTGGCAGCCTTATCTGCCATAGAAGGTACAAGTTCCTCAGGATTCCATACATTAGCCTGTCTGGGGAAGAAACAGAGCCTACTTTTTTTTTTTTTTTTAAAAAAAAGTTACAGCTATTACCGTGTCATTTAAAGCAAGTGAATAAGTAATGGCCCAAGTATTCCCCCTGCAAAAATTCCTTTTATGTACATTACAATGCCACAGTTTTGATTGTGTAGTGTATCAATGACAATAGCAGCAACGCTGTTCTTTGAGCAACTAATTTCAGGAATATTGTTCTTTTTGCCTTTAGAAGCCCACAAATTTGATTTTGCTTATTTGATAAGACTGCTATTTGCATTGCATGACTGTTTCATACCACACAATACTGAACACATATCCAGCATCACCGAGTCGAAAGCAAAGAAAAAAACTTGCACTACTTTTAACTTTTTACAAACTCCAAATAAATTGATTTAAAAGTGAAGGGTTATGTAGGAAACATTCCTAGAGCCATTTAAACCTCTGCATATGTTTATTGCCACTTCCAGTGAGCTGGGGGCATACATGTAGACTACACCTGCAGGGCTCCGTGGTCTGCTTTCAGCTAACCTAAGCAATTAAGTTTCAGAGTATTTAAAAAAAAACACTCCTTTCCCTCAGGGCTGAGTCTTACAAAGAGAAGAAAAACAAAACAAAAGCATTAGTAATCAGCCTCATGGCAAAAAAAAAACAAAACAAAAACCGAACTCTGGTCCTGGTACCTCTTAAAGCATGGCTGGGCTAGCAGCTCCCTTTACCAAAATACTAGTTTTAACAGGGGCTCTTTTCCCAGCAAATACTCGATACTGCCTCTTTAATATTCAGAATTGGTAGTGACTACTGCCAGCACATAATCTTAGCTTGTTTTCAGCAATCGGCTAAAGTTACTTGTCAAATCTCTACGCAAAAATGTCTTCAAAGAGACTGGAGCTTAATTTTGTCTAGCCAGAAGGAAGATTGTTAGGACAGCGATGAGCAAAGCTAATTTTCATTAAGCTATCACAAAGTTTACTCATCCTGAAAAACACTTGGCTATAAATGAGAAATAAGATATATAAGGAATAAATAAGTGAGAAATACCTATGGGCGAGAGACTGAGAAGACTGGAGCACAAGCAGCAGAGAGGAGAAAAAGCAAAATAGTAAAACAAAGTTAGTCCAACACAAGGCACAAATGAAACACAGCTTATTAATTCTCAGTGAAGGGCGACCTCAATTCCATTACACTTTCAACACACAAAGCATACAAGCCAGTAAAATAATAATCTACTGGAACATTATTTTTATTAGCGTGATTGTCAGTACTTATCTTACTAAGACAATTTTTTTTCCCAGCTGTTTATCTTTCAGAAGCAGTACTTCAGTGCACCAATTTAGCAATTTATGAGCATACCCGCATCTGCTCCAGTTGTCACCACATCAGTTTTCTGAAATAAAATAATCTCCTTGCTTCCATTAATTGGTCATTACAACACGTTGATCCCAGCAGTCCATCATTTATTATAATTTTGTCAATTAAAAAAAAAAAACCCAGCCTGGGAGATGATCTCTGGTAATGGGACACCACATCCCCTGCATTTGCTGTTATCTAAAACCTTTCTTTGCTATTTTAGAATTGCTTGATAAAGCTTGTTGTTAAATGCTTTGGATGAAACCTTCATATTCAGGATGTTTTACTGGCTGGTTAATTACACCATAATTCTAGTTTGGCACCTCCATCTTCCTAACCAGCACTCAATCTCAAATTTAGAGAATCTTACTGATCCCATTTATAAAAAAAGCTTATATTCAAAGGGGTCAGAGTTTCAAAATCACACAGACCCATAAGGGGAGATGAATTTTCACAAGTGTTCACTGAAAGCAAACATAGCAGATGTGTCACTATCAATTAAGCAGACGTTCATTTTTTCCTGAAGATGCACCTTTCCTCTAGGAATAAAAATATTTCACTTAAATTTTAATATCCAGCAGCTCCCACTGTCTTCAATGTTGGAAAGAGAGCTCTTCAGAAACCTTCTTAGCTGGGAAATGAAAGTTTAAACAAGCTGCTAGTTTGAATAAATACAAGAGTATTTTTAGAAATAATACTTGTGTTAGAAAAGTGACTCCCATGCCCACTTGGGTGTGATAAATGCTAAGAGCAAAACCTCTTCTGCTTCCTTCCACCATACAGAAAAGAATGAAAGAAATCAGTGTTTTTTCACTGCAGATTTAACACATAATATCTTGGTAACACTTGCATTAGGCAAGATTCAAACAGAAAGAAGAGCAGAAGCTTCCCTAGTCTCTTAGGAAGCAGTACAATCTACTTCAAAAGGACAACATGTATATATTGAAGAGGTAAGGAAATAGAATTTCGAGAGATATTTCTACTCCTAGAATAGGAATTTTCATTCAGGACATTAGTGATCTCAGGAAAGATGCAAAAATTAGAGAGTCAAGAGAAACCTAAGCCATTTTTTAATAGCCAAATATAGCTGATAAAATCATGATGAATCAGGTAGCTGAAAATCAATCGACATAACAGTGATGGGAATTAACAGAGAGTCACTGCAGTATTAACAGGATTTGAGTGGCACCTCAATGCAAGGTCTTCCTACTAAGATTAAATTTTTTTGTTGTTATTTGGGCTGGTTTCTGGAAGAAAATCTCTAATTCAAACCTACCGCTGAATTTGATTTGAAATATGTGGTGCACCATGCACAGTACAATATTCAGTTATGTTAATTGCTGCTTTGGGTTTTGATATGAGAAAAGTCCATAGCCTACTGATGGTTGGGATTCCACCTCTTCTCCAGCTTCTGAAGGGTACACAAGCCTCCTGTCCTCCCAAGGCAGACAGCTGGCATTATCACTATTCCAAATTTGTTTATCTAAGCTAAGTTCAGAACCAGGAAGGAGGCAGCAGAAACCTGTATGGTTTTGTTTTGGTTTAATATTTTTACCAGTTCTCTTATACTCTGAGGAAAGACTTCTAGCTTGGTTCTCCCAGAAGAATCTCAGCATTAGGCCTCTTGACAGAGAATCCATCTGCGTCAATTGCTGCAAGCAAATCTGCCCCTCTTCTTTTGTCAGAGGATACTTTCTCCCTTCTCATCAAACATGTACAGATGTTGTTGCATCCAGAATATGCTATTCCAATGTACTGATAACAACATATTTGCCAGATTTTCCCAATACAAGAGAGGCTCCATAAGGGGCCAATCATTTCTTCTTTGGTTCTCTCTTCCCTGTGCTAGCATGTTTCTCAATTTTACTAGTTACTTCATTTGTCAGAATACTTTAACTGGATGTATTCAAACTCCTTTTTACACTGAAGTCTGCCAAGCACAGGTTTCTCCAGTGCTCCCTGAACATACGAAACAAGAAGCAGGTATCAGGCTTCTTTCTCTGGCTAAAACCAATGGCAGCAACCTATCTCCCCTTTGCTGGAAAGTTCACTTTAATACAACTTCAGACTTTAACCACCAACCAGCCTTCCTTACCAATTTTAACAATTACCTGCCTCAGCAAGATACTGTTAATAAAAAGCTGAAAGGATGGCTAACAATATTTCAGTATCTCCAGTTCCTTAAAGTGTTTTTGAATAAAACTTGCCCTTAATCCTTCTCTGTAATACAACCCCATATTAGCAACCTAAAGTTACATAACATACTGTATTTCAATTCTTTTCACATCCTGGATCTGAAACTCCAGTTCACATTAAACAGTCTTTGGTGGTTGATATCATCAACTTATGTTGAGTGAACACTTGCATTTTAAGCTCAGAACTCGCAGTAGCATTTCATGTGGCCAAACCAGAGCCCTCCCAATGCCCTTTCGTCCCCTAGCACTGCCAAGCCATGAGATACTCTTGCTAATACCTGCTCCTGGCTATACTACGTCAGGCACAGTCACACAGTGACTGCGGTCACCTCACACATACTATGGCTGAACTTGGCGAGGGGGGTGTGGAAGAGAAATAGGTGGTTTTTCCCTGTGTCCGAAGGAGAAGGTGGTTCTAGAGAAAGAGAGTTTTAAAGCCCAATCATCCCTTTCAATTTCTAAGTACACATTTGATCAGGTAGGCTAAACCACATGAAACACTGCTAACCAAGGATTTCCAACAGAGTTTCTGTTTGTTGCTTTTATGCTCTCCTGCAAGACTTTCTCCCTTGATAACTCAATGGCCACAGTAAGAACTCTCACCTGAGACAACGAACTGAATTAGCTTCTGGCACTATAAAAAATATACAGTATGAATGTTTCAGAACCCTGTCCCACTCTTGACCACAGTAACTCTGTGGACACTTGTATTCAGACAAACAAATGTGATATTCAAGAAAGCACATCACACCTGCACCACATCCTTCCAGTTTCACCATGTGAAGTTTTAAAAAAATTTGAAGGAACAGACACCTTCCCATTTGGAATATGCATGAGCAAATTTCACCAACGATAGAAAACAAATTTATCACCACATCTGTGCCACTGAAAGGAATTTATTTTTCTTCCAAATTATCCTTAAGGAAAATGTGAAAAGGCTACTTACTATGGCAGTGCCTTGAATAACGTGTTTTTACGTTGTATTAGAAACCTCTCCACAGTGCTAGAAGCCTACCTGGTTCTGCAAAACTGAATGATTGCCGTATTACTATTAACCGCACGTTAGAAGACAAGTTACAAATAGAAGCGTAACCTCTAAAAGGAGGCAAGTAGACTGCTTAGTCCTTACAAAGGCTGGTGGAAGTCATGCAGAACAGCTTCATGATATGATTTAAATCTAAAGTATGTTTTAAATTTAAATTCCCTTATTTAAAAGTATTAAAAATTTCAAATGCCTTAATTTTAAGATAGCTTAATTATTCCCTATATGTTCTTGGTTTATGTCTGTAGCTTTTTTCTCAGTAACATCCAGCAGTTACAGGCCTCTCTGCTTAAAACAAAACACATTGGAAAAATATGAAAGAGAAATGCAAATGAAAAGCAATGTGTTTACAGAGAAAACATTACATTGGAAAACAGTAATGTAGAAATATTTACTTTTCTGGAGAAATATCACATAGAAATGTCAGCACTACACAAAACCTTCAACTGCTTACATTTACACTTAAATATGGTTGCAATAATCCGACACTACATGAGATAGACTAAAAACAAATTTGTCTGTGCTGGTCTGGTCAAGATATGCTGAAAAAATGCTCACAACAGGTAAGAATTTATACCAAAAGATGGAATACTTCTTCCCCCCACCACCATTTATCTATTTCTTATAAAGTTTTAATACATAACATACTGCAAAACCTTTTTGTAGAACACCACAGAACTGTAGTGTACAGTTTGCAGGGGGAATCGGAAGTCTTTCATGTAAATTAAACCATGTAACTCCACTGACCAGTAGTGGTATACTTGCCACTTGATAAGGGCTAACCAGAGAGAGATCCCTACAATCTCCTGAAGATCGTAAGCACTGCCTATACAACAGAGCCTCTGCTAACACAGCTATGATGAAAGAACATTGCCCTTCCCCAGCCCTCACTGTCTCCAGCATGACAAGCTATAGCTTGACAGAGGACAATTTTTAAGGAAAAACAAAAATTATGCTGGTATTGCTACGCTTTTCCCCGAACACATGATAAACTAATAAATGCTCCCTTCTGCTGGCATAGCTGCATCCACACCAGTAGTTTAGACTGCAGTATCAGTGACAGAATGCGGATTTCTCATTTCCTGTGCCAACAAAACACACAGGTATCCCAGGGACACATGGTTGCATAGAGCTAGTCTTACAAAAGGACACCTAGAGCACACGCTGCAGAATAAGAAGGAAAACCGTTTAGGCACAGCTGCTGTCTCCTCCTCCGACACTGACAGAGGGAAAAATGCCAGACTTCTGCCTACCCCTTCCTTCCGTAGGAAGTAAATGCCTAAAAAGTCAAACCTTGAAGTACCTTCTATGGCACTTCAATGGCCTTGTGCTGCTAACTTACTCCACAGACAGGGAAATAACGGGTCAACTCTCTTGCATCTCCTGCCTTTTTCCGTCCTTGTGATTTGAAACTCAGTGCATCTCCTAAACCTCCATACAGTAGTCTATAAGCATTCCATGACTTCTTAACCCTGATCATGATCTCAAGAGGCCCCAAGGCGCAACATCACTGATGTAGAAATACACAATCTTGTTTCTTATTTCCATGTAGGGAAGTAAGAGAAATTAATGAGAAAGCTACAGAAATAGGAACAGAGTCCAGAAAAAGTACAATGATCACTCTGACATCATACCACTAGTCTATCCCCTCCCAAATACATATAAGAATAACATGTGATGTCTTAAGCTATTGCTCAAACACAGTAAGATACTCTTTTTATCTTAAGCACGTGTCGTGTCTGCAATAATTTCATTATAGCTTTAGACTTTTTATGTGACAAATACCACACAGGTAGAAGAGTAGTTATCATATAAAGTGTCTTGGAACATTATGACAATAAGATTAGAGTAAGTCAGTAGAAATAAAATACTGCTGTAACTAAAATATATTCTACCCATAAGGGAGGAGGGACTGATACACAAGACAGGAATTCAAAGAGACAGAGTAACATGAATCCTGAATTTCATGTGTACTTCTGCAAAGCCACCACTTGACTACTTTTTAAAGCAATTTCTCTTGCAAACAAAAAATAGCTGGTAGTAGCCTCTAATACGATGTTTACTGCTTTTCAGAACAGCCCAAAAATCTGTCCCAGGACTGTCTACCAGAAAGTAAACAGCCCTTTAGTCACCGACCAGGTTTTGAAGAAGGAGCTGCACAGCTGCCTAGGAAGTTAATTTCAAAAGACAACAACAACAAGAAGTATCTTAGCAGAAACTACCAATGCCAAGCTCTTCCCCCTGATTTAAGGTACCAGGGAAAACAATATAAACCTTTTCAAGGGAAGCTTGAAACTTATCTCACCATTTCAGTTACAAAATGCATTTGCTTCATGAAGCCTCCTCACAGCACCCCACTGTTAGAGCACAACTTTTTTTTTTTCTTTCCTTTTTTTTTTTTCTTTTTTAATATTTGCACTGTTCCTGGACCATAAAAACAGGCTTTCATTTTAATCTGCTTAACACACTGTGGGAAAGGGCTTCTAATTTCACAGCACTGAGATAAGACAAATAATTCATATAACACATTAGCACAACATCTATTTAGACAGAGCTCATTGGAAACAATAGGGTGCTGAAGCAAATCTGTGAGACGCAACTGTTCGAGACCCCACCATGCGCTAAAATACATTTTATTACATTCCATTGTAAAGACAAGATCACAGAATATTAATATAAGAGTTGTCCAGGGGCAATAAAGCAGTAAATTCCCCTCCCCCCAATAGACACCATAACTTCCCCCACTACTCCAGTCCTTTTCTAAATGTTTTTTTTTTTTTCCAGGTTGTTCTCCAAATCAGTCATCTTTCCTTTGTGCCCTTTCATTACACTTCTTCCTTAAGTGCCACGTCTTTCTTTTACTGTTCATTACCCAAAACCACCCTGCTCCCCCTTTGGCTTCATTTACTTCCTTTCTGGGTTTGTTTTTACATTTTCTATTGCTGCCTTTCCAGAGCTGAGTTTGCTTCCAGTGTGCGTTCTGCTGTGTGCAGAGAAAAGCAATGCAACAAAATATTTTCAGTATATTGGCATGAGTCCTCACCTAGCCACTTGTGATCATTTGCTCTCAAATCCCTAAAGACATTGCTTTAAACCTCTGCTGTGGAAAAGGAAAGAAAGGATACGTGGAAGAAATTCAGAGGCGACTTGCCAATTGCAGAGATCTGTGACAAGCCATTTCTACAGTCCCTAAACTGCGCTGAAAATAACAGGAAGGTGGACTTGGGAACACCAGTCAGCCATTTCAGCACATGGCTAAAACAGAGAAGCCCAACACTGGGACTAAGTACAGCCTGCTAAATGGAAGCTCGTGGCTATCCATAAACCTAGCCGGTCTGCTGATCCTGGCTTCGTCCCGAATCTTTTGTCCTCATCCCCTCTAAGGTGAATGTTGTATGGGGGAACGTTCTTTGAAGAACTGAAACCTAAGATTTTAGTGACAGAATTCCTTGAGCCTGTTTCTAAGAGATGCAAGCACTGCTGTGGAAAGTTAATGACTAGCTAGAATTTTAGAATTTTGCTTCCCTTTTAAAAAAAAAAAAATATCTTCCCTTGTTCTTTTGCATAGCCTTGGATATTACACTACTAGTCACACTAGGGCAACCTCTGGGACACTGCTGATCTGGCATAGTAATTTCAGTGAGGTATTATGGTCAAAAAAATTAACAACTGCAACTTCTCACAAACTAGAGCCAGGAATCTCTAAAAAGAGGTGAAGTGGTATAGTGTAATTTACCCAGCAAACAAAAAAGGAAGAGAATTCAGTTATGGTCAAACCCTGTTAGAAGCAGCCAAGACAGCATAAACAAATTTTGACAACTAGCCAAAATCTAGAGCGATAAATACCAATAAGCCAGGTCACTTCAACAGTCAGCTTTCTAGATTTTCTGCAGGTAAGTCCCTACAATTTGTTCCCCTTTCCCTCCCTTCTTCTCTCCATCAGAAAACAGAAAAGACTTTTTGATTGTTATAAGAATAGAGCTAGGATTTCTGCAATTACAAAATAAAACTTTTAGTAATCTTAGCAAACACATTCCATATGCAGCAACAGACAAGCGCAACTCAGGTTCTGTATATGAGGAAATTCTTGCTCATCTCCTAATTCTTAAGTAAGGATATAAACTCTTCTCCAGATCCTACAAGCAAAATTATAGCAGGGTAACAATATATCTGCCAAAGTAATTACAAGTACTCACCCAGCCCTACCTACCCTGAAAACAGTTAATTCATCTTTTTTCCAAAGTCATTTTCATTGGTATTAGAATTTTGTATTTGTCTTAAACAATTTCACAATGCAGTTCTTGATTACTAGCAGTCCTCCCTTGAACGTTATTACACATACATTCCTAGTTCTGTACAGTGAAGTAGTATCACTGACATCAACAGAATCATTCACGATGCTTAGTATTAAACACACATATAAACCATCACAGGATCAAGTCTTCTGCCAGTAGAGCAGGAGCCTTCTAATGGACTCTTCTAGGATGAGAGAAATGGCCTTAGGACGAGACGAAATGGCCTCAAGTTGCGCCAAGGGAGGTTTAGACTGGACATTAGGAAAAACTTCTTTACTGAAGGAGTGGTCAGGCCTTGGAACAGGCTGCCCAGGGAAGTGGTGGAGTCACCATCCCTGGAGGTATTTAAAAGACATGTAGATGAGGCGCTTAGGGACATGGTTTAGTGGGCATGATGGTGTTGGGTTAACGGTTGGACTTGATGATCTTAGAGGTCTTTTCCAACCTTATACGATTCTATGATTCTATAATGGCCAAGGGTAGCTTTCATGCTGCTAACATATGACTGACCTTGATCTGATCTCTTGCAGATTCATGTTCATGAAAATCAGATTACTTCAGTTTTTAAAACAACAACTGATTCTAGCAGAAAATAATATACCATTACAAATGTCAAGAGTGTTGAATGGTAATGACATCTGTAGAAATGACTTACCAGTTTGTTTTTAAAAGACTCTCAAAGTGTAAAAACTGGCTGGCCATTGACAGATGGGCAAAAATGCTTAAAGACTGAAAGTACAACGCCACTACATGTTTCTTCATCCATTATTCTTCCAAGCATCAACCCTGGAAAGAGTTGCTTTTGTGCTTTTGCTAACAGACTTACTTTTACGTGTATTATCTCAGAAACACTATGACTCAACTATTAGATGTTAATAGTTCAGAGTATATTTTGTTAGAATTTTTAAAAGGCCTCTCTGTAACAACCCAGGCAGTAAAGGACCCTTCCTAACTTCTGTAATGACAACACAAATGACTAACAAAACTTCTCTTGAAGATTACACAAATGAAGTTTGATGCAGAGAGAGAAGAGGTTTTTGATATGCCCTAGTTTCCTTTGAGATTGATTTCATTTTATTTTTTAATATACACAGGATTTAGAAGATGCTTTATGCTGACAGTTTTTGACTTCAAGTAAAGTATTAACAAAAGCTGTATTTTAGCCTGTCTTATCAAATTTCGAGACTTCTTTCAAAGGAGTAGTTTAAATCTTACCTTTCTGCCCTTAGTTAACAAATGTAGTGCAGCACAGCCCTCTAACTGATTTACATTTGGTACAGACTTTGGCAAAGTCATCTATCAGTTCATAAAAAGCCATTTTTTCCCACCTCTACCTTTGAAGAGAAACTATGAGGGGAAATCCTACTTCCAAGTACTCTTACACTTCCATGACAGGAAGAAAATAAAACCTATAATCTGCATTTCACAAGCCTTGTCCTTGGTTTTATCCTTGACTGTACCTAACAGACCTTGCTTCAGTGCCAAAAACAGTTAAGTCAAGCTCTACTAATACATAATTTAAGTCTTCCCCATGGTGTCTACAGTTTTTCATATACATGTATTTCAGAAGCGTATGGCATACACTACCACATAACTATGGAAAAAAATTCCTCTCTCATACATAAGGAGCTGGCAATGCTATTGGATGCATACTTGACAGCACTTATGCCAAATGGTCTACCTCTGGTTTTTGGTTTTGCTTTTTTTTCCCCCCATTTTGTATTCTTTCAGCCATATTTTCAAAGCCAGCTGCAACCTTCTTGGCCATACAATCACCATTCTTGACACAAACCTCCTCTTTGGATGAGTACACCCTTTTTAAGGATTTTTATGCGAGTAATAAGAAAAGGTGTGGGGGGCTCTCTGTTCAATGCCCTTCTAGGAGTTCAGGAGTTTTCATTTCCATCACTACTGTATATTAAACACTTTCAATCCATTTGAACAGTTGCAGAATAAAGCACACAGACATATTGTCAATTAATGCTGTAAATATCCCACAGTCTGTACAAAATGAAACATTTAAGAAGAACAGCAGCACCACAGTTTTTCACTCCGTGATCACTACACCTGCCTCATTAATCTCATGTACCCATGTGAGGTAAATACATAGTACAACTACAAACTAAAAATCAATAAAATCTTTAAAAAGGTTTAATTTGATTCTACAAGGGAGGTTATCATAATCCAACTCAGCTTTCTCACATTCTGCTAGCAATTTCTCTCAGCTCAGTTTCAACTGCTAACTTTGTTCTCCATCTCGCTATCTATCATGCTGTTATAATGCCAACTCAAATGCTGTTTGTAACAGCACAGCAATTTCTCAGAAGTTGCCAGCTTCATAGTGTGTTCCTTTAGAAGTGCATGGAAATTATTAGATTAAATTACAAATGAAAGACTCTGCAGTTGGTCATGATTATTAGAACATTTACGTACATTCAGTTGATCATGAATTTTAACTTTTGTTCCTTTACATCCTGTATAGATCTTCTGTTTATATTCTGTTTTTCTAGATTATATGGGAAGTGAAATTGAAGAAAACTGGAAAAGAACTATAAGTTTTCCCCATACTCCCCAATATCCTCAAAAGAAAAGACTGTGACACCCACCTCCCCCATCCCCTACTGGCTTAGTGTCAACAGACCCCTTACAACCATTTTTAAAACCTCTTTTAATATAAGCACATTTCACATATAGCAGTGCAATTCATTATTTAAAGAACGCAACTGTACAGGAATCTGCTTTACAAAGAAAGACCTGCAACATCAGTTGTCCCACCTGGTTTGTAAGATTTCACATACTAGCATGAGGCCAAACAATTAATACATCTAGAAATACCTGAAGAAAACATTGATCATACCGCAACTGGTGATCACAATAGGGTAAAGCAGCAGGATCTTTGATTATCTCACTGCTGGGGGTATCATTTTCAGGAAGATAATTCAAACCAATTTCCTGACCATACACTGCCACTGAAAACATCTAGTAATTTTCTACAGGAATAGAGCTGTTTGACCCAATTCCAATACAGATAATTATATTATCTGTACCTAAAATCCCTTTGAGTGTTTCAATCAGGTATGGTATTCTTCACTTTCTGTTCTGATCTGCTTAGCATGGCTGAGCACCATTAAACAGCTGTCAGATTCCACACAAGAAGTAGTAATAAGCAAAACGGTTCCCGATAGTGTTTAAAACACCTGGGGATCCTTCCAAATGAACAGTGCAATGAGGCTGAACTATAAGATTAAACTGCTGTAAAATAAGCCCACAATTTCCTCATAAAAGTACACACCCTAATGCATTTAGTCTCTGAAGAGCTCAGTTGTTGCCGAGAATGCAACATGCCTAGATAAGACTTCAGATAACAGTATGAAGAATAATTCACAACCTTTACATTCAAGAAATTAGACAATTAACTCCTCATGACATACAGCCCAAGCTATTCTTGTGTTTCTATCAGCACAGACCATCTACAACAGATATGCTGAAGTGCTAAACCATGAGTCAGAGAACAGAGCTCAGTATGTTAGTTCAGCTATCACAAAATACAATACCAGCCTCTTCTTCATTTTCAGTCCAAGGAGATTTTATAACCAACATTTAAAGAAGCAAGTGAACTAACGGATTGTGAACACAGTTAGTTAGAAGTGAGAAGAGGCTTTCTAATCATCAGAACAGCAAAGCTGTAGAAGAGCCTCCTATCAAAACACTGAGACCAAAAAAGCTAACAAACCCTTAAAATGAAGTTCGATCCGTTTATGACACGAATTGTGTAACATGGATCTAGTGACAGTAGATTTAGACTCTGCTCTGCAGGGCCCTCCTCTACATATCTGTAAGAATCTGTGCAGGTAAGGAGGCATGGACTGTCTGCCAGCCGTGGGTATATTTAATCTTAAAACTAACAGCTCTATAAAATACATTTCCAGAAGTGATTATCAAGCCTACAAAGACTTCCTCAGCAATAGGTGAAACACAAGATACTTGAAAAAAGAATGAGAGGAAGAGAAAACAAGACAGCAGAAATCTGCATATGAAGTGTGGAAGCTTCCACACATCCAAAAGTTTCTCCAACACCTTACCTATAGGAACTTCCTCTTCTACCAAAGCCACAGAAACTCAGAAAACTACAGAATCTCCCTGGTGAGCTCAGGTCCCGGTGTAAGTTTATTGTGACATAGAAAAAATTCAGCTCCACTTGAGAAGCAGCTACTGCTTCCCTCCCACAACATCCTGCCCCAAGGAACTGAGATGACAGGAAGTCTTTGATGGTACAGGTGCCTATAGCTAAAAGATCTAGGATGGACAAACAGCTGAAGAGGTGACAATTGCCTTGCAGCAGAGAAATGGAAGGCCCTAAGTCAAGTGTATTGTTCTGTTTTGACAGCTCCTTGTAAACTATCTGGGCCCAGCATTCCCCTTTCCTTTCCCCTGCCTTACACAATTGCGGGACACCAGCTACTGCTGCCTCCGACTATAGTCCCTTTGCTTCATGTTTAGGAGCAAGGAAGCTCGGAGTCTGTAAACAATCCTTAAGCTATACAGCCCCCAGACTTGCCAGTGCATTTAGATATACCCCCAATTCTAATTTTCTTTTAATTTATTTACACCTGTTCCTACAACTGTGTGTCACTGAAAACACACTTAAAAATATTTCAGCAGAGAATGGATCACCTGTTCATGAATTAATGTCAAGAGTGACACAGATATCACAGTAATTTAAAACTAGATTGGGTTTTTTCCCTTCTCTTTTTCACTGGGATAGCTCTCAGATTAAATCCACTGAGATCAATTGAGTCACTCCAGATTTTCCCCAGCACACATTTTTGTAGCTTAGAAAACAAATACTAGGAGGAAGTTGGGGGGGGGGGAGGAAATCAGACAACCTCCCAAAGCTGAAATTGCCCTTTCCATTCAAACACAGTGCTATACCCAAAACTGAAATTGTCACACAGCCCATTAATCTCCATTACAAAACACGTTCTTTATTTAGTAAAATTGCACCATTTGGTTGAATGATAACAGTATTTACATACTGGTTTATGAGCTCCTGAGATGTTTCTCAAGCAAATAAAATAAAAGAATAGGTTACGGTTTATTGAAATAAGAGAACTGCATTGTTCCTAAGAGGACAACATACTGCTGCTATTATTGCTCCTATGCTACAAACATTTAAAACAATGTTGTCCTTTAAAGGATTCATAGCACATATCATTTACCAAAATAGGACTTAAATCCATGGCGCATGCAGAAGAGCCCTCAATGATGACAACGGCAACCCAAAGAGTCTACAGACAACATCCAAATTTACAGAATTCAAAGAGTCCTCCTGAAAAAAACACGCGAAATTTTGTACCACTACTATGCTCCATGGAATAGTCTAAATCCAGAAATGGAGAAAATCTAGCAATAAAGATTTTTTTAAAGAAAAGAACACCACAAACCTACTGATGTCATTATTAATGATGTCACATCCCTACTTGTGCATCACCCAAATTAAAACAAAACACAAAAAGCAAGCCTCTTCCCCCCTCCCCGACAATCTACCAGCAGAGAAAAGATCAGGCTGAATAGATGACATGATAATTCCAAAGGCTTCTGGAAAATAGCAAATACTCTCAGTACCTCAACAGCGAGAAAACAAGAACAAGTACCTACATAGCTGCAGTTTTCTATAATTAAATACAAAGCATCATAAAAATATTTACACACAGCATCTTCCAATGATGCTTTTAAATTTTTTTTGGCAAGACATTCTCTCTTGATTGACTTATCATTGAGACCAAGAGCTCAGTTCCAAAAAAACAGAGCATTTTTTATCAGATTACTAAGCTTTTTACATACTTTCCATTTTTAAAGACACAATAGCTCTCTATTAAAATATAGTATATTCAAGTACAACTATTTCTAAGGGGACTAGTAGAACATTAAGCCTTAGACTGCAGCATGGGGAGAACTCCATGGATGTCAAAGCCTACAAAGTGAAATGAATGGCACTTAACAGTCTCAGTCCAGGCCCAGAGTTACGAGTGAAGCATTCCTTCTACTAACCCTTGTTGCAGAACACACACAGACTGAAATTCAACCTGCTGGACAGTGACCGCTCTTAGGAAAATCGTAACAATTAGTCTTAGCAGTAAAAATATCCTTTTGGGGGAAAACCAGGCTTTTTATCCTTTTCCTGCTTTTTCCATGTATAGTATCAATTTTCTAACGATCAGTTTTGATATCAGACTGCAGGTAATTTTCCGAAACATGTAGATATGTATGCATGCTCCCATATACTAAATAAATCAGGTAACGATTCTCTATTTGAAAGGTGCTTTTGATAACTCCTGAATTTATGTTTTCAGTTAAGCATTCTACACAGCAACACAAATAGCATAACCTTAGCAAAATAAAAATCAAGTTATGTAAGGATCTGGCGCTCCAAACGTGTATGTATATCAAGGAATATTTTGAAATGCTAGCATTATAATAGCTAAAGCTTCACTTAAGAATTTACTCCACAGCAAACTTTTCCCACTTCATCTACAGCCCTTTCTTCATTCCCTAGGTAAACTGGTTATCACAAACTCTGAAGTTTCAAAGCTGCTTTGCAGCAGGTGCAGCTATGAAAATAAAGGATATGTAACAAATATTTCTAGTGTTTTAAAAGGTTTGCCAAGTCAAACAATAAGGATTTTTACAGTTAGAGAGGTGTGTGCATGTGTACGTATATCTAAGTATCTAAACATCTGTATCCCTCCTCCATACAGATTGCATGAGAGTCCAGATCTGCCAGCTTAAAACAATTGCAGAATCACGACCCAAACAGGTAAATTCTTGAACTCAATACACAGCTGAACATATGAGCTTATAAGGTAGCTGTTCTAAAAATAATTCCACCTATACTGGTCACACATTAAGGTCACTCTTGTTGCCATAAGAAATAAAGGACCGTATGAAAAAAGGCAAGAAATCAAATTCTATTTCAATAGCTTTAAAAAAACCAAAAAGCTACAAGTGTATAGGGACACAACACCTAATCCACCAAGTCCCGATTTCAAGGAGGCCAAAATGTTAATATTGTCATGTTTTCCTGCATGGTTCTGTATCTTCAGGTTTTAACTGTTAGAAAGGCATAATCAGCTGGTGTGTAGGTCAATTTATTTCCAATACGCTAATTTATGCAACATTAGCACAGAATGCCAGCTCCAATTCTCTTGCTGTTTGCACTCTAGGAGTAGACTTGTATTTTCTGCCAACTCCATTACATCACCCGAAAAAACCCAAACATTTCTTTTTTTTTTTCAGATCCCTGCCACTCTCCTTTTCCTTCTCCCCTCGCCCTCCCCAAGCCCTTCAAAACCATACGCCGATTGCTGCCGTAAGCTTTATTTCACTTTAAAGGCTGCAAAGCCACAGTATCCAAGAGCTTTCGCTATTGTGTTGCACACGGATGCCTCCATCACTGACCTTCGTTTCTTCATTCAGGCTGTTACATAACCCCGTGCCTGCCTGCGTGCAGCGAGGGTGAGCCCGTGCGAGCGCCGGCGTGTGCCCGGCCCCCCCGCCTTCCCTGCTTAATCTCGGGGGAGGAGGGACATATGGGTCAGCAGGTTAGCAGTACCACAGCCTAAACAATTCGGGACCGCGAAGAAAACACCCCAGCCGCCAGAGCTGCCTGGTTGTCC
>NW_009191629.1:1049-7834 GCF_000690835.1 Fulmarus glacialis | reverse complement strand
TATATATATATTCAATTTTCCAAGATGGACTCGGTCTTTTTCAGATGTCCCCTTTTTACAAGTACTTTTTCATTAAATTATGAAACTGCTAACAGTATTTTCATTTGTTGTGATTTATTCAGGGCTTTACCCTCTGTGTCTGGCAGGTTGCTAAACTCATCAGTCTAACAGCAGTACTGTGTCCATCAGGAGTAAATTATTTCTGCAGAGTCGGCAATACTTTAACAAGTTGAAGTGTCAAGGAAAACCTTTCTCCTTCAGCCTCCCAAAAAAGAGTCGCTGAACGCTAATTTGCTGCGTATAGCAAATAGTCCAAGCCTGGCTTTTGTTTCTGCCTAGCTGAGCAAATGTGACAGACCATTTGCTGCCCTGGCCTCACTTTTTAAGATACTTGCTTATGCCTTAGTACGACTCTTTTCCCCGGTCGAGCAAATCAAGTTACAGAGGAAGAGCCGTTGCCAGGCCTTCGGTCTCGTCCCTCTTCTTGTACACTGGCACACAGGCACAAACGCATATTTAACAGCCAGCTATCGCCATGTGTGTGCAAAGGACAAATTGCTGCAAGCAAGTTCCCAGGTTGATGTTTTGTCTCAGTTTTGCGTGACCTGTTGCTGTAGTTCCCCCTGCTCCCACAGGCCGGTGCTGTGATATACCTTGCTGGCAGAGAGGAGCTGCTCCCTGTGCCAGCGCAGGGAAGAAGGCAAAAAAGAGGAGGAAGGTGGAGAGAAAGGAGCAGGTGTAGCTGCACAACCGATCTAACAGCATCCCTCCCGCTCTGATCCGACAGCATCCCTCCCGCTCTGATCTGCTCAGTAGCTGGCAGCGTTCAAGAAGGACTGGGGATTTGCAATCCACATGTTGGAGGCAGCAGTGACCCTCCTTGGCAGGGCGAGCCGTGAGCTGAGCGGCCAGCGTCCCTGTGGCCTGGCGCACGGGCAGGAGTGGCTGAGCAGGTGGCCCCAGGCAGGCCGGGAGCAGAGCTGGAGGTGGGTTGGGTGAAATGGAGCAACAAGTCCCTCGGCTGAAAAGAAAACAGGAGGGGAAGAAAGGAAGAAGGCAGTAAAGGTGCAACAGAAGAGAGGAAAAATCAGCACTAGGAAGAAGCAGTAAGTGTTGGATTGTCAGCTGTTTTTCAGGACCAGGATTTCTCCTTCCCTAAAGGCGTTCTTGCAACAGATTCCAGCAACCGACTTCCTTTTTATGACTTTCTTACTGGCGGCCTCCCATTCCCTTTGCAAGTACAATCTGCTTGTGGCTGGGATGTGGGAAAGATGGGGCCAAGGAAGGAAACTGGTATCCCCATTATTTTGGAAACAGCTGCTATTGGTTTGTAGAGTCTTTACAAATAAGTAAGTGTGGTTACTTGTTGACGGTAACTGGGGCCAAGCTCTCACAAGCACTAATAGGGGCTGCACGGTGATTCCCAGCACCATCATTTCTGCATTTACGCCTTTGTCCAAAGAGAAATGTTTCTCAGCTATAACTTGCGTATGTAATCTGTAGAATGTTTTCTTTGCACCATGAATCCCAAACCATAGAAGGAGGAATTACAAACGTTTAACTATTAAAAACAAGCCTGAAACGTTCACTTGATTTTGATGTGGTACCTCACTGATGACTAGGCCTAGGCATGCAGGCTGTTCTGCAAACACATGATGCGTATCTGATATCTGGGAGGGACTGAGTGTTACCAAGTGTTCAAAGCCTGCCTCTGTGAGCTGCAAAGATAATCTAGCGAAACCAGTCATTTTGATTGTTGTGAATTTTGATGATCGTAGTACTCGTGAAGGTTTAGCACTGCAGGGAATTGACACATCTACTGGGAAAACATGCTTTTGATGTGAATTAATAAGCAAAAGGAAGCTGCTTGCACAACCTGGGAGCTTGGCATACAAGGGAAAAACACTGGGGAAGGGCAGAGATGGAAAACAATGGCGTGCCTCAATGCGGCTTCTTTAGGAAGAAGTGAAGACTCATGGATTCTGGGTTCGGGTTTCATGAGATGCCCTGCTACTGCTGCTTCTGAATCTTCCTTACGCCAGCTTCATGGCTGAACCGGCTTTTGCCCCTCCTGAGGTGCAATTCTGCAACATGCCCCTCTTGCAGAGACCATCCTGGGGTAGCTGCTCCCGGGCTCCATTCCGAACCAAGTCAGCGGATCTGTCAACCTCTGGACTCTTCTGGAGCAATGTGACAGAAATGGATTAAAGTGACTGCAAGCACAGCTTTCTCAAACAAAATGTTGCACAGCAGTTGGATAAGTTGTTTGAAAATCGCAGATGTGGATGCCTATTTCTGTTCCTCGAGTTAATCGCTCTGCAGATAGCTTGGATAAGTTTGCGTGCCTACGTTGTTGTGTAAGGAGAAGCAGCCTTGGATATTTGCCCATTAGTTTCCCTCCCTCTGAGAGTACAGCTTCCAGATAATCTTTCTCCAGTAGGCTTCTTTTAGCCGGGACAACCTCCTGGATCCACCTTGCCTTGCCCTTTCTCTGGGACTCTTCTTTTGTTTCAGGCTGGGCAGACCCTCCCTGCCTTCCCATTGCTTTCACAGCAGCCCTGAAGCTGGGTATCTGCCTTGCCTAGGCTGCCTTATCTGAGACATTGTTTTAAATCTCCGGGTAGGCTCTGTAATGACACCTTTATGGTTTCTTTTGACTTAACTCTCCTCAAGACATTTTTTCTGGTTTCTGTTGTTTTTCCCTGGGTGCTGCCCCACCCGCCCTCATCCTGGGGAAGAGTACTGGGCCAGGCAGGGACACAAGGCATATTTTGACAAGAGTTCCGTAACAGCTCCAGAGATGTTCTGCTGGCCAAATTGGTGGGCCAGTGTCCCGAGGAAGAATTTAAAACCTAGCACAACAGCAACGTATAAAGGCAGATGCCTTCAAGAAATTTCCTGGTCATCCGAAAGCCCTTGAGCTTGTGATCAAGATATGCCACTGCTCTTATTTTCTGTGGTCTCAGCAACTACGAGGAGTGGACTATAAAAAGAAAATGTGTTACATGCCATTTGGGAAAATGGCTCTGGTTATACCTTTGGAAGCGCAGGCCCTAGTGAGGGAATGAGATATGGGGGGGTGGGGGTGGAAATCGCTAAACTAGCCCACCCACTTCACCTGAAACCACGGTGTCTGGTTGCATTCCTTTGTAGTTCCATCCCTCTTATCTCAGAAGGGTGGTGCTGAGTAGTTTCAGAACCCCTGCTCTGGCATCACTGGCATTTTAGGCTCCATTTGCATCTGGAGGAATGGAGCCTGACCAAAGTACTTCCCCTCCTTAAAACTGATGGCTCAGCCATTGTTCTGTTATCTCCTCTAAAATTGCCTTACCCTCTCCCTTCTGATTATTCCTTCTACAAGCAGCCAGCCATCTCTCCTGGCTTAAGGAAGCACAGAGGCCAAAAGGTGGATGAGCCAGGTGATGCGGATATCCATAAGCAAGTTGTAGTTTACACTCGTTACGAATGGCTAATACAGAAAACAGACTTCTCTCAAATTGTCTGGTTGAACATGCTAAATTAAGCTCAGAGCAGTCGCCCGAATTCTGCAGTTAATTTGAAGTTTGCTTCTGATTTGGGCCAGAAGAAGGGCTTGCGTGCCTGAAAGCCGCAAACACTGAAAGCACTGTTGCTAAATCAGCTACTTGAATGAAAGATGCTGCCTTTCCCTGAAGTCCTGGCTCCCTTGCACGGCCTCCGTTGTGGCTATAATTTTGCAGCTGCTGTAGCACATATCAATGCTCTTTTTTTTTATCCTGAGGCAAGCAAAATGCAAATCTGGGTCACGTGGGGTACAAAGAGCAGAAAAGTAAGGCATTAATGAAAAATGTCTTGGCTGTTCTCCATTGAAGAATGCTTTCTGAAGCGCCCTGTTCCCCGGCTGCTCCGAGCGCAGAGCAGAGGGCTGGAAAGGCACAGGCTGGGCACTCGAGCTTTGTGAGGCAGCTTAAGGTGGCAGGAACTAGCACTTGCAGGTGCTCCCATGACAAAGAAGTTGGAGGTGCACGTGTGGTGTGAGGGGTGTTCGTGAAACACCTGAGAAGCTGGCTGCACTGGGAAGGGTCACACTTATAGCACTACGTTCTTAGGTGTGAGATGCTTTTTCATGAGACTGTGGCTGTATATAAGAAATGATGCTGAAAGAAATCTGTGTAATAAAATGTAGTAAGTAGAAGGTATTGTTGCCAGTTCTGTGAGAGAAACTGGCTATTTAAGGCTAAATGTTTCAATATGACTTCATGGTAATTTGGTGCAATCCTTTTTAGAAAAGATTCCCCGTTTGAGATTCTTAATCCATTCTGCATTAACTTCTGTGACAGTGTGACGGCAATGGGTGTTAGACTTGATGTAACATACAAATTAATCAACGGGCACAAGTCTGCTGTTTAACAGCCTTGTGCCACCTTCTCCCAAGGAGACATTTGCAAAGCAGGAAAATAGTGTACTTCGGCAAATGTTCAAACTGTGTGACTATTTAAATATGCGACTGTGATCATCCAGACTAGTAAAGAGTTGAGACTTCTCAGCGGTTTGATCTCTCCTGGACCTGGTTGTTGCTTACTAACAAATAAAAGCTTGATCTGGACACACAAGTCAATTCCAAGAACTATACTTGGCTGAAAACAAGTGTGTGGCAGTGCCAACCCTTGCTTTCCAGCCAACTGATTGCAGTGGCTGATCTTCCACTTCTACCTCTGCTCTTGCTTGTACTATACCTCTGCTAGTGGTAAATTCTCATGTGCTCACTATGGTTGTAACATCCCTAATGGATGTAACAGCAGGGCAGGCTTAAGTTGAGGTGGTGGCTCTTTGGGTTCCCGTGCCCTTGGTGCGGTCCCTGCTCTCAGCTGCACCTTGTCCAGCTGCGGAGGAGGCCTGACAGACTCCCTTCGTGCGGTGCAGTGCTTGGAGGCAACTGTAAGGAACATCTGATACACGGCATTTGCACTTTGTACCAGGCATGGATAAGGCCTACAGCCCTCCCACCTTCAAGCAGGGAGGAGGACTAACAAGAAGACTAAAGGTGAAAGAAAAAAGACGAAGATGGCTCTAAAGATGAAGAAATTACAGGGTCAGGCTCATAACAGGAGAGAAGAACAACTGCAACCTTCCAGGAACCAGCATAAGCAAAAACCGGTTTCTTTTTATAACCCCTGAAATCGGCCAGCACCCTTTCTTGCCTGCAGCCCTTATGGGTGGGGGGATTTTTCCAGCTCTGTGGCACACTGGGCCATTCTCCAGAACTGCTGAGCATTTCCTGACTGGCGAGAAGAGTAATGGCTTGTCGCAGGCTCAGGGAACCTGCAGGCTGGGTGAGGGCTGTGACTTCAACTTACAGGACCTCCTGCGTCACAGATCTACTCCTTATGCTCTTCGTGGTTGTGATAATAAGATTTCCCTTCCCCTGCTCCCTGCAAAGCAGGAGAAGTAAGTATGCAATGTGCCCTACCGTGTGGAATAAACCCTGAGCCACCAGCCACTTCCTTTGGAAGCCACGGAGGTGCTGTGTGTGCTCCCTATCGCTCAGATTTGGGGGCCACAGAGTAGACATCGTGGCTGTGATGCAACACAGTGGCGGGGAAGCCACGTGGCAGCACCATCTTTGGCAGCCATCTCTTCTGTGCTCTTCTCTCCCATGGTGAACTTGTACTGGCAGAAGACCTCAGCTGACGCTCTCTGTGAAGGCACCCCCCTGTGAATTCCTCCCTGCTCTACCTTTCAGCAAGCCTGGATTAGCCATTACAGGAAAGACAAAGCAAGAGTACTGTCCCGTGTAACTAAAGATCGAAGTTCAAAATATTTGGCACTTCGGAAGAACACCAGAGTTTGTGTTGTAATTCACAGAAGCTGTTAATTTTCTCCCAAGGCGTGTGCCAACACACAGCTTGTTTTGATGCCTCCAAACCATGCTGGCAAATGCCTAAGTCAGCAAGGAGCAGAGAGACTGGCCAGGTGGGTTGAGCGTGTCAGTATCTCCTGCTGCTGAATTCAGTAAGCCATTGCGATGGCCACGTATCCCAAACGGCCTTGTAGTGTGCAAGGACAATGGGAGAGCAGCAAATGTGGCTGAGCTTTGTAAAAAGCGATAATTGTACTTCACTGTACTTACTTAATGAATTCTTTGCATACATTCATTTTTTTAAACATTTGGATCTTCTTTTCTTGTTGTAAAATGTATGAAAGAGAGACTGCTGTGGCACTTTTTTCCTGGATGTTTGTTTTCTGTGTTGGCAGTCACTAATAATTTGCTTGCCTCAGGTCTGAGATGAAATCCTGCTGTTCGTTGTATGACACTGCTCTGGGGGCAGAAAGAGAAAATTCAATGCTAAGCACTGAAGTAATGCTATGCGAGCCTGTAAAATAAAAGCCTAACTGCCTAGGTAAGATGACAATAAGTTAATAAATATCATAGTAGTAGTCCATCGACGAGGGAAGCCTGCATGAAACACGGGTTGGTAAGGCCATGTAGCCCATGAACTTTCCAAATATATCACTAAAAGAGAAAAATGTGACCAAATGAAGTCTGGGGTGTGAGCACCTGCTATATGAATAAAGGTAACCCATTAAAAATGCTTGACAGGAGATAATTGCCAGTAGGAAGGTGTATGATAAGGAACAGATAGAATCTGCAACAGGAGCTGTGTAGGGGGCTGCCCAGTAAAAAAGCCCGGTGGGTGCTGTGCAATCACCAGTGTGCAGTGCGGTGCCGTGCCCCTTGAATAAAGGGGCTGCTACAAGTGCCAGCCGGAAACAAGAGCCTGGCTAGGGGAGAGGCGGGTTTTGGA
>NW_009191629.1:0-875 GCF_000690835.1 Fulmarus glacialis | reverse complement strand
GAGACCTCATCACGCTCTACAACTACCTGAAAGGAGGTTGTAGTGAGGTGGGGGTTGGTCTCTTCAGCCAAGTAACTAGCGATAGGACGAGAGGAAATGGCCTCAAGTTGTGCCAAGGGAGGTTTAGATTGGACATTAGGAAAAATTTCTTTACTGAAAGAGTGGTCAAGCATTGGAACAGGCTGCCCAGGGAAGTGGTTGAGTCACCATCCCTGGAAGTATTTAAAAGATGTGTAGATGTGGCACTTAGGGACAGTGGGCATGGTGGTGTTGGGTTGATGGTTGGACTCGATGATCTTAGAGGTCTTTTCCAACCTTAATGATTCTATGATTCTACCTGGTGCACCCCGAGTTGCCAGGAAAAGACCCATGAGACACTGAGCAGTGAGACCGAAGTAATTTTTGTATCACGGATCCCTACAGGGATGACTGAATCCAAGTCAAAAGGCCATTTGTCATGGGATGCTGGAGAGGAGAGCTGGCATTTACAAAGTGTCTTTTGCTTTACGACTTGAGGTCTGGGAGCCGCAGCGGCCGTAGCATGGAGCCAGGCAGGCGCAATGGAGAACTGCACATGGAAATTTTGATGCTAGCCCTTTGCCTCACGCCTTTGGAAGTTTTTGGAGCAAAGGGAGCGAAGGAGAGCAGGGCATGCTGAAGGCCCTACGTCTCTGGATAACCAGGGAAATGCTGCAGGAGCTGTGGAGCAAGATCCCCAGCGCTGGAAGTTAGCTGAAGGCCCAGCAGATGCCGAAACCACAGCAAGGAGAAGGCGCGCAGAAACCAGCCTTCTCGGAAACTGACCTCTCCAGGGAGCGGAGAAACTTGGTCATCGCGGAGAGAAATTCTTCCTCGCTGCAGCTCTTGGAGGGGGG
>NW_009191628.1:0-1512 GCF_000690835.1 Fulmarus glacialis | reverse complement strand
TATTGAGTGGGTCTATCACACCCCCTACCTTGCACCAGCCTCTGGAAAAATTAAACGATACCGCTATGTTAATAGGATTAAGTTTAACTTGATAAAGGTAAGATATTGAGTGCATTTTTACAATGATGCAAAGTAGTACCCAGAAACATCCAGCTTAGCTGAGTGGAGATTTATTTTTTGCAGCACAGAGAATTCAGGTCAGCCTTTGAATCACTCTGTTCTCCCAGTGCTGTAAAGGAGCAGAAAGCAGCAAAAGAAAGATATATTCTGTGAGGTAATTTTTCTGCAGGTTTACCACTCTTACACTCCAAGTGACCTTCTTCTCTGATTCCATGCATTTTGGAAACCTGAGCTCTATGTGGTATCTAATTGTCACTTAAAAGAGCCTCAAGCTTTTTGAAGCTTATGTTGTATCCTGTGTTTGACATGTACAAGAAACACTTCGAAAAAAGTGAAGCGATTTTAATGGGCCTTCCTTTGAAATGCTATGAGAGACTACCAGCCCCTCTACAGACCCTAACCTACCACTACTTTTTCTATGTTATGCCTATGTGAGTTTGTTTAACCATATGTGTCATGTTCACTTCACAAACGCATCAATTCCATATTGTGCCAGAGTATGTTTGCTTATTGTCTACAATCTTCTAGACCCAGTCACTTCAGCTTGCTCTGGGAGAACACCGAGAACTTTTCTAGTGATGCATATCCCTAGCATGTTTATTGGTGCTTGTGTGTGCAATTCTGTAAATTATTATTACATGCTTTTTCACTTACAAAACATTGAATGGAGACAGCTTTAGTCTTGAACTTCAGCTACAGTCAGGGTAGCAATCTCACTACTCTTTCTTCAGCACAGACCTAGATGGAATGCTCATTCAGCCTCGTACAGAAAAACATTCTGCAAATGCAAATAAACTTAATACAACTTATGCCCACCTTAAGCACACTACTGTAACAAAAGAGATGGAAACATGTTAACTTTCAAGTGCCCTATACTGTAAAAGTATTCAAAATTTCTTGGACCAAAGTTAGCTCTGCTAAAACCTCCTAGCCTAATGCCTTTTTTATTACTTGCAGGAAGATAAATATCTGGGCTGCAATCCATGGCCTCAAACCTGTAGCAATATCTAATGATTTTCTGCTAGATGACAGAGCTTGGACTGCCTGGACTCTGTATTAGTCTCCTCTGCCTAAATTCCACTTTGGTCTTTTCCATTTCTTCTTTTTTCTGTTTCTTTTCTTCTTTTTTTTTTTTTCCCCGAATAGTACAAAACTTACGATTCTTAGCACAATTCATATACTACTTAATGAATATTCCAGTGAATCCCCACCATCAGCTTTATGTTACTGATTTGTCAACACAAATGTGTTGAAAACAGACTTCCATGAGAGCTTCTATAAAAATAATTTCTAACTCCCATAGAAATAAATATTTATACAGAAGATTGCTTGTAGAGCTTGAGTGTATTCGGAGTCTTGTGGAAGACTGAGGTGCTGGAGCGTGTCCAGAGA
>NW_009191627.1:69688-76462 GCF_000690835.1 Fulmarus glacialis | reverse complement strand
ATCTATGAGCCACAGTCTCTCCAGGGGTCCAGCCACAGCACGTTTCAAGCCTTTCTCTCCCCTTAAGGCTGTTTGAAGGGGCTCCGCAGAGGAAGGATAACACCAGAGGCTCCAGACCCACAAATGCACCTGCACATAGGCACCCTTCCAGACCTGAGCACCTCAGTAAGATGCCTTATGGTGTAGAACCATCATATGTGCAGAGCTTGAGGCTGAGGATGTCAGAAAAGCATCACTGGATGTGCTCTTCTGTCTGCATTTGCTTTGAGGCTCAGGACATCTTCAGCCCTGTGCTGCTGCTTTTTATGTTGAACTGGACCCAAGAGCTTGCACGGTCAGTTATCCCACAGCAAAACAGGGCAGGAACAGGAAGGAGACCAAATTATTAAATCTCTTAAACCAGAGCCCTACAGCATATTTAATTATGTCCTGCTGCAGAAAGTGTTGCAAAGACCAGAAACGTGGAAAATCACAGGAGGCACCCAAGAACAGCTACACCAGGAGCAGCCAGACGGGCTGATGGCCAGGGCACAGTCTAGCCCATGTATCAGCTCCAGTAAAGGTCACCGTCAGCACAGACAGCAAGAAACCCACAAGAGAGAGGTAAGAAACAATCATCCTTTCACGGAAAAAGGTCCTTAGCACCCCAATGCCTGAGCCTGTCACTTGCTCTGACATTACACACCCACTCCAGCGCTCTCACCCCAGCACTGAGTACGGTGACGCTCGTTACCTGCACAACTCTAATCCACAAACATCTAATGAAAATATTTTACGATTCAACCACCCCCAAGTGGCACAAGCCCCTGCTGCAGGCACACGTGCTTTAGCTTTGCACTTGGGGTGTGTGCACTGAAATGCCCCTGCACCCCTGACCCGCACAAGGTCCTGAGGGGAGACAATGTCTGTTCCCCGTGCCTGGTACAACAAAAGGCACCTCAGGTGCTATCACAATACAAATAATAAGAGTAATGCTCCTAAGAACACAAATAATAAGGATGTAAGTCCAGCAATAGCAGATGCAAACAATCCAGACAGAGGAGTGGCTTTGAAGTTAGTGCAGCCCTAAAGAAAATTACAACTTGGTCTCATCCAGAGAGCTTCCTCTCTGCCTCGCATGGCCACGTAGCCAAACCAGTGGCTCCAATATCAAAGAACAAAACCAACTGAAGAGGCGAAAAACAAAGCTCTTGGCAGATGGGCAGCACACAGGTCACCTGCCCGCACCCTCCGCGGCTCTCCCTCACCCCAGCCCTCCCTCAATCCACTGATTCCGTTCCACGTGAAGGATGCAGCGGAGCGCGCACGGGAGCGCACCCCTTCCCGCAGCTGCGAGCGAGCAGCAGCTCCTTGTCCCACGGCCAGCCATGGTGCAGGGGAGCATCAGGGGTGGACCTGGCCGGGGACCAGCGCCGCGCACACGTGTTCCTCTCGCAAACTAACCAGAGATTTGGTTGCTAGGTTTCAAGTTTATCCACAAGGCTGTAAGTCTGAGATGCTTGGCCCTGCCCAGAGCCAGAACACATGTTTGTGGGATATACAAACTGCTTGAAATAGAGGCCACAGAGGACCCATTAGAAATTCAATATTAGCTTTGTAAAATTGCTAATAATTAGCTACAGCTCTTTTCTCCATCACAGCAGCTGGTGACATGAAAGTGATTAAGTTTCTAATGAATAGATTAGGGTTACTGAATATATTAAATAACAAGGTTTTTAATCAACTGTTTATTGATTCCAGCAAGACAGTTCTGACGGCAAAAAAACCACTGGGCTGCAGTGGAATTTATTTATGGGCTAGTGTTCTACATCAGAAATAATTAAAAATAGATTATTTTTCACCAAATCTAGAGCTTTTTTCTCTTCGAGGCAGCTCAATATGGATTAAATTAACTGCAAATAATAAATTAAGGGAGAATTGAAAGCTAAATTCAGAGTGGAGAGGTGCTCACAGCTTGGCAGTCAATCTTTGTTTTCAGTTGTTGTGGCAAAGCCAGCCACGTATTTATTGTCTGCTTTTAGCCAGGAGAGACAAAAGGTTGGACATCTTGGGCAAGCGGTTTCTGAGACACCATGCCTGTTGTCCAGCTTCATGGGGAAGGATCCCTAAGGACCCCATCCCAAAAACCATTTAGGGATAGGACGGTATTAACTAACCAGAAGGCAAACCTTTATTCGCACAAGCTCCTTTACATGGGAAAAACTAAAAGTATTTTCCACCAAGGTGTAGTACGCAGCTATTACACTACAGGCTCTCCGAGGGTTATCTGGGGTCTGCACTCCAGTGTCACGGCCTGTGCCCAGCACCACAGGGAGCCACGTGCCTCGGGCTGGGAGCATGAAGGGGAGGTCTCGGCTACTGAACACGGGTCTTCTCTGCATGGGGTCCCATTAGGACATTCAGTGCAGCACCTCACCTCTCTGTGACCCTCCGTGACAGATGCAGCTGGAGAGCGGAACTGGGGATCCCCGCACCCCACGAGGTGCAGGGTAAGGGCTGTGAGATGGGTCTCTGGAGCGCCCAGACCCGCTGAGCAGTACCACTATTGCCCCACCACCGCGAGGGAGAGCTCTCCCCTTCCCTGTTCCAGGGGTACCTCCCCATCACTCAACCCATTAATTAGTGTTTATATGCATTTTCTCCCCTGCTATTCCCCTCCTTTCTCAGTTCACTGGTTGCCACCAGGAGCAGGGCGAGTGTGCTCACAGAGCATTCCTCCCCCAGGAAATTCCTGCGGAGACAAGCAGCAGCCTGGAGCCCTGACCCTCCTTTTCGGATTAAGACAACAGTCCCACCTCATAGCCCAGTGCTCGGGTTATAGCCAACAAACCCCTGTGGAAAAACAAAGCTTTTCTGCTTGGCTGCATCCCTCACCCTTGCTGGGTGCAGGGGTTACATGTTGCAGAGCAAAGGATCAGCCAGGGGGTCATTCTCACAGCTGGGAAGACCCCTCCAACCAGCAACAACAGCTTTGTGCTAAAAAGCTGTGAACCTGCCAGTGACGTCTCATGTCCCAGCCCTTGTAAACAAAGCTAAGAAACGATTTCTCTGTGCTCATCGGAGATCTTTCCAGTGCTGTTCATTGATCTCCAAGGCCGGCCAGGAGACAAGCAGCACATTTCACATTCTCTTTAAGCAGTTTCCTTTTCTGCTCCTGTCAGGTTCAGAGGACCCCGACTGTATCCCTTCTTGCAATAGGATCCAGGATGTTCTGCGGTTTTAATTACCCACAGTGGAAAGCAGCCGGAGGAAAAAGAAGAAATGTTTAGGAGCGCTAACTTTTTCCATGGCTCCAAAGGGCCGAACAACTTTCTGCCAGTATATATAGCTACCTAGGGGTCTATTATTTTATTAAGGGATATTTGAAGTGCTCCATGACATAAGCAGATCCATAATATATATATATATAGTGCGTATGCATACGGAGCCATTTATAGAGCAAATCTTTCTAGCCCCGATAGTTTATAATGTAGAGGACCTTTAGTCTGGCATTGAACCAAAGCCAAATGCTGCATGTGCTCTTTAAATCAATGTAATGCAGAGAAGACATTTTTCTTTGGAGCCCCAGTGGAAGCAGGATTCCGTGGAAGGTTTTGCTCTCAAAATGGCAGCTGTTTGAAGCTGCCGTATGGGTCTGGATCAGTATAAGTGGTGCCTGTAAAAAAGGTCTTGGGGTGCAGAAGGCTGTTGAGGTAATCGAAGGGCCATGATAAATCAGATTATTGTGTTTGTCCATGGTGGGCTATAGGGTTACCACTGCTGCACATGTGATGCGGGTTGGCATACCGAGACAGAGCATGTGAAAACAAGTTGGATCCACGTGACTTTCACAAGCAGCACAACCATGCCATGTGGGTGCTGCAATCCCCTCTTCCCTCCTGTTTGGTGTGTCTGTCTGCTGCTAAGTCTTTCTTTCCCTCAAGAAAGTTAGCATACAGAGAAAAATAAAAACCAGATTGCTGACAGTTACCTATTAGGCTTTCCTTGCACTACTATCACAGTTTTAAGATCAGACACCGAGATGTGATCTGTAATATTGATATCTATATATGTTACAAACACTGCAATTACACATTTACACCATGTAACGTGACAGGTAACCACGTATTTAGTCCTAGACAGTTAGATGCAAAGATCATCTACATCCCAAAGCCCAAATGCAATTTGATCAAGTTTTTCCTTTTTGTCATTCTGCCGAGTCTCAGTATCTTAGCTCTTAAATACAGGAGGAGTGACACAACCAAACACTAGCCATGTCCCAGTTCAGGTGAATGTGTCCATAGCACCTGCGCACTTGGGACAGCCTTACACACTCAGCCCCCCTTGCTGCAGCTCTTCATCTCAGTGCTCCTTCCAAGGCTGGTCTGTGCACATGTGAAAATACTTAAAAACCATAATGCTCTGAGAACCAGTTATTTTAGCTCTGGTCACTTAAGTCTGTATTCACCTGCTAAAGACACATCTCTTACTTTGTGTTTGGTGATGCTGGTTAAATTCAAGGACAAGTCCCAGTGTAGGAGAGATCAACTGCAGCAAGAACTTTCCATTTTTATGCATGCAAGATTTTAATGTTATTTGGAGTTTTCCTAGGTTTTTGTTGATCATGCCCTTCTGAGCAGGATACCTGGGGAAGAAACAGCTCAATCTTTTGCCCCAACCCCAGCCAGCTGCTACTCAAGCACTCGCATCTTGTAAGTGTCAAAGGCAGCTTTTAGTTCGATTTTCCAGACAATTACCACTGAGACACCTGACCCCGGGATGGTGGAGATACCCCATGGAGACCCAATGGGGTCTGACATATAGGAGTTCACAGCCACATATCAAACCGGAATCAGATCTTTAAAGCAGTTTGCATTTACCACCACCCAACAGGGTCTGCTCCGGGCTGGCTTCTCATTTAAAGGGATAGTGACACGGTTGTATGGTTACATGTTTTCCTTAAATTACTTTTTTATTTATTTAACTTACATGTTAACTGCAGTTCAGTTCAGCATGTGTCTTGCTGTGATTTTCCTTAGCACCCAGGTACAAACCAGCAGTCTCCACAGCCACCCATGCACACCTCATCGGGACAGAATTACATTTTCTTGCCCCTGAGGCTCTAATTCAGCAAAGCTGTCGGGCCTTTATGACACTAAAAGTTTCAGTGGGCTTCCCCGGCTCTTCCTGGCTTCGGCACTTTGGGAGGAAGGGGGAAAGTCTGGAATACGGTCCTGCCAACAGGGATTCCCTGGGGGCTCCAGGGACATCTCTGGCTTGTGCTCCAACCTCAGATACACCCAGGACAGGGGAAGCTGGAGAGGTGATTTAGAGCATGCTTTCTAAGCCACGACCGAAGAGCAGTCTGAGCTGAACTACAGTTAACATCTACGTGTGGAGAGCAGAAAAACTTCAACAGAAAATAGAACAAACCCCAGAGGAGGAGGCAGCATCTCCCCAATGTACCAGGACTGCTGCGGGAAGCAAGTCCCAGTTGGCATCGCAAGTCCCAGCTGGCATCAGCAGCACTGTGAAATAAATGAAGGTGCCTTCGAGGCACCCTTTTCCATCACAGCATCAGCCTTTTTTCCTCTCTCAATCCCAGAGGCAAACCAGCTGAACAGCACCACAGTGAAAGCACTAACGGAAGCAGCATTTCATTTGTGCTTCCCTCCCAAGCCCTGAAAGTTGGTCTTTTTTACGACAAAATTAAGAATGCTTCCTCAAAGTCACTATCCCTATTGCTTGCACTTCTCCCCATGTGTAAAAAGTGTCACAGCTAAAGACACATATCTCTTACTAGCCTTTCTCTTTAAATATGTTTTTAACTCGCTCTTATGTAGATTGGCCAGAGGAAAACCAGGCTCACAGGCATAATTCAATGCATGAGACAAATTGTGCAAGCATGGAAACGCCAGCAGAACTTTTAATAGGGAAGGGGAACGTGGTCAAAGGCAGCAAAAAAGGGGGCCTGGGCTCTGCTGTGGTTGCATCCCGAAGAGCAGTCCCTTCTCCTCCAAGCCTTACAAGACCGAATAACAAGACCCATGACATTCTCAAGAGACACGTGTCAACCAAAAGCGCATCATTAATCTCCAGGCTTTTCACCTAAGGCACACTGTGTGGGGGCAAGTCTTTGCCCTTGAGTCACGCTGATCATCTCGAAAACACACCCGCACACACCCTGCTCGCTCAGCACTGCGGTTTGAGAGCTGGGAGGCAGCATGGTGGGCCGAGGAAAGCCGCACGCCCCCAGGCGCTCAGCTTATCAGCCACTCCTGCAGAAATCCTCTCTGCCCCTTCTTATCTGCAAACTCGCACTCCAAGCTTAGTTTATCGTCTGCTAGAGGGGCTGGTAACCAGAACGTGCTGGCAGGAGCATACAGCTTCTTGAGCTAAGCAGCCACGGGGGAGAGCCTTGTTTCCAAGAGGTGGCTGGAAAATCAGCAGCATGGAGCACCAGGAGAGGTATGTGGGGACCGCACACCTGAGTCTGGAAAGAGTCCCCAGCGTGTTTCTGCAAGACCCAACCATGCTGGCAGCTGACTACACCTTCCTGTTAAGTCCCTAAACTGCTAGCTGTATGGGGGCTGTAGGAGAGGAGATGGTGTGCATCCTGACACAAGGGCACATGAGCTATGGATTCAAACTCTGAGGTTCTGGGGTCACTCCTGGAAGCCACTGAGCATCCAATTGAGCTCAGCAGGACTGGGTTAGATGGCAAAGATGCACCACAGGAATCACCATGAAAACCCTCTCCAACTCATTAGCCCAGCCCCGCACCCCCCCCCCCCC
>NW_009191627.1:39092-69657 GCF_000690835.1 Fulmarus glacialis | reverse complement strand
CCCCCCCCCTTCCTTTCTTTCACCGCTCCAATTTGATGAGTCCCTGGAAAGAGCAAGGTCAAAGATGAAGAAAGTAGTAAATACTTTCAGGGAGACACTGCAGAGAGGTTGCACAGCAGAAAGACCACTAAGACCAAAATCCATCCTGGGCATTTTCACCATCTGGAGCAGCATTCACTCAGACATGATCCTTGCAGGGATTACGCCATCACCTTCAAGCTCAAGTTACAATTTATATAGGAAAATAATAGTGCCAAAGCTCTTCACAGAAGGCAAGCGTCACTGGGTTGCCCTAGGATAACCTTCCGCTCTGCTTTTTCCTCCCCTCTCTGCAGTCACTACAAGGGACCAGACATGCATCCACAGGCACACCCCATTACCAATCCACACAGATGCCCCTCCTCACTCCAAGGAGATGCGACTGCACAGAGCCAAGGAGGGGTGCTCGAGGCTGCCCTTATTGCACTTCATCTGCACGAATTCCAGAGAGCCTCTGGGAATTTGAGATTTGTCAGCATTTCCCATCTCACATTTCCTACTGGAAATCCCTCCAGCTGGTGAGATGCTGTAATAGGTACCATTTAGCAAGCTAATGAAATCCATATGTAATTGTCAGAAAGATAATTGACACATTAGGACTCAGATTTGCATTTGGCCTTTTGCAGTTTACATCTTACAGCACGGCAGCTGCAGGGATGGCAAACAGGTAGCATGTAACAGCGCCGCATGAGTGTCATCTTTTCTCCCCAAATTAAGTTCTACCTGCCTAAAAGGCTGGTTTAATGTGGCACAAGGGAGGCCACTCATTTCTCCTCCCTTAATGATATTACACCGTTGTTTTGTGTCTTCCTTTCTGGAAGATTTCCACTAGGAAAATGCTTGCAAGGAACACACTACCACCAAGTACCACACTGTACTACTACATGGAGATGAGTTAAACTGAAGTGAGGGTGGACAGACAGACGGACACACAAACTCAACTGTTCAAGTCATCATTGAAGGTAGCCTGCCCCACCTGCTGTTTGGTTAGCCTTGGGTAAACAGCACAGAGTTAGACCTCAAACTTTAACATTTATAAAGTTGGGTGGAAGCAGACCCCTTCTTCCATATCATTTCCACCTGCAACTTAAGTTTTGACTACCCTAAATACGTTTATCACCTGCAAAATTTCTCACTTCACCATACACTTTGGCCATAGGGGACTCCATCAGTGACCCTCCTCCACCGGGAAACCGACCGTTTATTCATATCCTTTAACCAGATACAAGCCCACAGAAGGACACGCCTTCATCTCCTACCATAACTTAGCATAAGAGCCTTTGATGAGAAAACTCAACAAAAGCTTTTTGGAAATCCAAGTGCGCTCTGCAGTCTGGATCGAGCTCGTGGTGGAAAATGGCCAAAAAAGGAAATTCTATGCAATCATCTAAAGTACATTTTCCATAGGTTGAGCATGAACAGCCCTTGGTAGAGGGGAAGCCAAACCTACCACATGGATCTTTACATCCAAGGCTCTTGGTTCAGGCCAAGGTATGACTTTAAAGGAGATCCTCTGATTTTCTGAGGAAGCTTCACAATGTGTAAATGCATATCCAGACAACCACAACACTTTTGGGCTAGGATGCCATCTGGAAATCATTATAAAGCACAGACTTGCTCATGGGATTTCATGCATTTCCCGCCCGACATGGGAACAGCCTGTTCCTCATTGTTCGGCTGCTTCTGTTCCTCGACATATCAACTATAGACAGGAGAGACAGAGCAAGTGTCGCCATGCTGTGAGCTGCCTTTTTCTTCCTGCCCTGTTAAATCGCTCCTTTGTCCCCAGTTTCTAGTACAGTAATTCTCCCCACTGGCATTTTGCAAGGACCGTCCCTCCTGCTGGCGTAGGGCAATGCTCCACATTTGAGCATGCACAGCCCTCCGGGCAGTTTGCAAAGCTCTTGGCTGAGGCCTGAAACCAACTGGAATGGAGAGGTTTGGGTTTTGGTTTCTCAGGTCTTTTCGTCGTCACGGCGTGTTTTTTTTTTTTCCCTTTTAAACATATTTTGCTAAGCACAGAACAATGCAGGAATAGCACAGAATATAAACTTCTTTCCTTTTCTAATTAATTTCTCAAACTAAACAGGATCCATAGCTTTCCTGAGCTCCTTCAGGGACTCTCTAGAGTGTCTCATATGTTCATATTTCAACCTCCTTTCTGTCTGCATTTTATGCATTCTTCCTCCAAAAATTTTCAATTCCCTCTCCCCTCTCTTCCCTGCTTTTAGGGAGATTTTTACAGGCATTGAGAGGCTTCAGATAAAACACAGAGAGCCCAATTTCCATTGCTGCATAGTTTTTGTAGTCACTTCCACTACTGAAAAGCAAAATAAAATGTCACTAAGAACATTTCTGATTTATACTCACTTTCTGCTAACTACAGGACACCAAAAAATGCTACTCTGCTGCGTATTCTGGCTAGTTCTCCTGATTTGATCATGCATCTCGAAGGTAGAGAAGCAGCAGGTAATGCATGTTCAAACAGCTTTGATAACTATCAGAAGACCTCCTAGTCCTGCACTGCAGAAGGGAATTCTGACAAAGCAGGAACATCTGGATGTAGCCAGAGCAGTTTGTGCATATTTACTGAACAAGCTTATTTACCATCTAATTGTTTCCAAGCAGTTTCATGTTCTTAATGTCGTGTCAAGAGCAAAGGCAGAGCACTCAACAACTTTAATGACCGACTTAAAGGGCCAGTATAAGGAGTCACACGACGGTGTGAGAAATAACGTTGCTCTCTAAGATTTCAGCCAAGCAGAAAATACCTCCAAAGAACTTTCTGCAAAGGGCTGGATGGGTAAGAAGCTTGAAAACAGAGACAACAAATGTCCAGAAAACTGAGGGCCAATGACAGGGAGCCAAATTACGTTTTTAAGAACTCATCATTATTCAGCTAAACTCATGATTATGTTTTCATGAACTCGTGCCATAAACAATGGTGGAAACGACTGCTCAGCCCCTCAGTTGGCAGTTGTAGCCCACTTGAGGCCAGGATGGGCTGATGAATTGACTGATGGATGGATGGTGGGGCTGCTGAGCTGCTGGTCCTGGAGCAAATACCCCAAACTTGCTAAAATCAGCAACACTTCAACATTTTTTCATTGACAGCCAATGTGTTGCAAAGAAAGGAGGGAAAAAAAAAACCACCACCTTATTTTTATTGCTTCTTGAATGTCAGCTGGCATACTCTGCCTTGGAATAACGTACCCTAATTATATAGCTAGCCTTCCAAACACACTCTTCAAGTCTGCCGCATGTGGCATTTACAGTTGCTGTAATAATACAACAGACAGCCAAGCAGCATAGCATAAGCACACCTCTGACCTGCAAGTGACCCACTAATTAGCGGATGCACAAGGTTAACGAATGGAGCACTTCATACAGGGAGGCGTGTTAGCAGTGTGAACTCCAACCTCAGTAAACTGGGAAATCTATGCCAGGAGGTGTTTACACATTCATTAGTGGCATTGGCAAAACAAAACACAACAGAAAAGCCCCTTCCCGTTAATATTATGCTCAGAATAAAATGAGAGGTCTCTTTTTTCTGCACGCAACAATTATTGCGGAGGTTGAATCATAACTATGGAATCAGGCCCTGCATTTGGAAACTGCAAGCAATTAGCTCCTGGTTGGCCCCGGATGCTTTGCCAGGGTTTGTCTACCATCACTACGAGTCACAAATCCCTTGTTTTATCCTTTGGTTAGCAGGAAAATGGTTCTGGATGCTCCAGATTACAGCTGGATTAGCATTTTGAGACAGCTGGAAGCATTTGGACCTGGGTTCGGAGGGCACATCTGGCCCAACACAAGGGTACAAGACTTGGACAGCCCCAAGCTCTCTGTTGGGGTGTGCTGCTCGCCACAGGGTTGGCTGGAGCATCCCCCGGACCCAGGAGGCTGTATTTCCACCCTCGCTCTTCCTCTCCTCCCAGAGGGAGAATTATAATAATTACCACAATAATCCAGAGAAGGGGCACATCTGACTCCTCCCCAGTGCTGATGGGTAGAGGCAGCTAGGACTTAGGGTCAACCCCAGGCAAACAGCTATACCCCAAGCCACCAAACCAGGAGCTTCGGTGTAAATGGGGTCAGATTTCCCCATTTGCCTGTCGGGTGCTCATATCAGGACAGAAAGGGAAGGTTGCTGTTGTCTCCAGTCAGATACATCAAAGCAGTTCCCAGCTCTGTAGTTGTGATGGCAAATCAATAGTGGGGTTATTACTACAAACTGCTGATCCCAGTCTCCATCACAAAATGACACGGGCATGTCCCAAAATGTACTCAATCCTCAGTTAAACCTCCTAAGGCATAATCTAGACCTGACAAGAAATATAACAGGCAGAAATTGCAGAGAATCTGATGGGAGCGGAGGCATCCCAGGCAGGACCCAGGGCTGTGCAATCACAGCAGTGCACATGGGTGATGGATGGAGCATAAGCAGAGTTCGTTATTAAAAAAATGTAAACAGCTATTTTTGTGAAAAGGGCAATTTTGGTGGGAAAGCCCTTTTTTGACAGAACACCAAAAATCTGGAAGCTATTTTTATATTTTCTTTTTACAGAAGAATAATCTAAACACTTCCAAGCCCAATCAGAACAACCCCAATGGGCTCTAAGGATCTCCCGTTTGGGAAAGGGAGTGTCAGCTCTGTTGACAAAACTGATAATCTTCAAGTCCTGCTAACATTTGTCCTACAGAAACAAGACATTTCTTGGGCAGCCCGTCACTCCCAGAGCTGCCTCAGTGCTGCTGGGGTGACACAGCCCAGCTGGGGACCAGTGCCACATGTCCTGGAAGTGCCAGCTAAAACCTGCACCCTCCATCACTCCCACAGTAAAGATGCAGAGGACCCAGAGAGGAGGATTTCACACCGTATCTCCCACTCAAAAATCCTCTTTTCTGAACAACACCAAGTGCTTAGGGGAGAGAAAAAGTAAAGTCCTATCTTCCTGGCAAACTCATGGGCTCTATATGGTAAGTTGCTCACTCTCTGTTGCTGCCAAAGGAAGGAAAAACTTCCTGTATTCACCTCCTGCTTTAAGGGAGGCGAAGAGCAGAGCACTGCGTTTCAGAAAGGTATTTTTCAGCTACATTTGGGAGCAAAGATTTCCTTTGATCCTTAGTCCAAGCTGGGATTTTCAGCAAAGCTGTTCCCTCCAAGTTATTTGTGGTGAACGTAATTCCCCTCCAGCTAACACCCGTATGGGAAGCAGCCCCCCGAACAGGCCCACTCCTGGAGGGAATGGTCCATGAGGGAGTTTCCACATCATCCCCTGCCCGGCTAAGCAACATGAAAAGCCAAAAGAAAAGCAATGGGGGGAATTTGTTTAGCAGCAAAGAAAACAATAAGTAGCCAGAGGCTGAGAAAAGAGAAATCAGAGCAGTGGAGAAGGAGGGGTGACTGCCAGCACCGGGGGGATCGGGACAGAGATATCCCGGCGCAGCTTGCTGCACTCCTGATTTTGAACAAGGATAACGCAGCAGGGTGGTTTTCCCGGGAGAGGCTGGAGTTCAGCTGCCGGTAACTGTGGCTTGTTCACTCCATTCCAGCCTAGCAGGCACAAAGCCGCCTCTAAAGCAAAAAAAGGGAGCTTCCCCCCTATCGGAAGATGAAGGGATTTTTGTTCTAATCCCTAAACAAACACATTTAATGCCATTAAACACTCGCTGGCATTACTGAAACATATCATTCTCATGCTGTTGCATGCAGAGCACAGGCTGGATTTCAGAGAGCTGAGCTCCTGTGATCACGTTGCACTCACAACCTGCCCCCGGTGGGAAAAACAACTCCTTTGTCACCGTTCACTAGGAATAGGAGGGAAGCGGTAAGTTAACTTCAGGGAAATGGATAGTTTGGAAGCTTTTATGGCCCAATAGGTAATTTGGAAGAATCAGTGCAAATCTCAAAAGCAAGCAGTACTCTCTCCCTTCTCTTCTTGTTCTACAGTCTCTCTCTCCTTTATCCCAGTTTGCCTCTACTCTTCTTACCGACAATTAGCACAGCTCAGAAAGAAGCATCTCTTCTCTTGCAGAGCAATGGGGTAAGAGAATCAAAGGGAAAAGAAGGATGACAGCCAGGCAGGGTATTTCCCAGCTCCTGACACTTCAATACAAAATATTTTCTCCCTCCCATCTTAAAACTGGAGAAGACAAAAAAAAAACCACACACCTTGTCAAAGTTGTATGAGCCAACACCAACTGAATTGAGCAGATGTCAATATTTTTTTCAACTGAAATCAAACCAGTTTGTGTCTTCTCTTTTCTTTTTGCTTTAAATAAGAAGACAGATTAACTTGGGTTTTGTTTTAACAGGGATTACTGATAATTCCAAAGCAAGACAGCATTTGTATGAAAAAAGTTATTGCTGGAGCTCAGAGTATTTAATTCTGTAACATTATAAAAATGAAATTATCCCTTAATTGTCATTAAGGGCTATTTGAAAAACTAGATTGTCAAGACTTAACATTTCCCAGACATTCCTGACCAACTCTTTTCTGGGTTACATGGATAGAGATTATTATGTGGTTAGGAATTCAAATCACCGATATGATGAGTTGGACAGGGGTGGCCCAGCTCCAGCATGTACTTGGAGCCTGCTACCACCTGATCGCTGCTCTGTGGCCTTAGGGCAAGATGAGCTCTGCAGATGCTCATCCTTTGCCCATCACTGTGGTAGGTCTTTTCCAGGCTCCAGGTGAACCAGATAATATTCACAGCAATCAGTACTTGCAAAAAAACACTTTTGGAAAGGATCTAAAATCACATTTTTCTAGGCTTAATGTAATGCCTCTGCACAAAGGGCATCTCCCACCCCAACTCTTCCCTTTACACCTTTCTCTGAAGTACAGGGCTGGACTAAGACATATTGGGCAATTCCTGTCTTCCCATGAAGCTTTATAGGGCAAACGACGCAGTGCAACTGGCCCCTTTATGGACACAGCAGTAAGGAGGACAGGATCAGCCTGGCTCATGAAGACTGCACCCATCTCACACCCTCCTCCTGCTGCAGTCTTTCATCATCACGAGACACCACCTCCAGCTGCTCATCAGCCACTCTCCCCTCCCTGATTTCAACAGTACAACCAGCACAAACAGCAATTCCTTCCTGGTCAGACTTGCTTGGACTGGGACAGGTTAGGGAGCAACTCCTGGAGCAGCTTTGCTGGTGGACTTAGGGGAGAGGATGGACAAACAGCTGGAAAAAATAACCCCTATAGCCAGCACAGCTGCAGCCTGAGGTCAAGTCCCCAGCCTTATAAATACCCCTCTGGTTTAGGGCACAGACACTTTCTTAAGGAAATCAGATATATTCTGGCTCTGTCTTCTCAACCAGCAACTGTTTGCTGCTCTGCCTCAGGGTCCCACACAGGGACTCTCAACGACCGAAGGAGATGCCAGCACCTTACTGTCCTCAGCTCCTCCAGCCCAGGCAGCTTCGAGCACAGAGTAATTGCTACAGCAAAATACACCCAAACACACAGAGCTGCCACCGAGCCTACGGCATCACTGCAATACTTGAGCAAAATAAAGCTGCAACCATGCCTTTAAAAGAGGAAGAAATGGGCTTCGTAGGACTATAATGATGATGAGGAGTTTAAATGTAACCACAAATATAAAACTTTAAAACTCTCATAAACAGATTTGAAAGGGAGCCAGAGGAACTGGTGCAAATGTGAGCTACTCCAGTACAAAGTAATAACAAAGACACAACTATAAACCTGGGCAAGAAGGAAGAAGGAGAATCGGCAAAGAGTTCTCCTTTTTTGTGTGTGCAGGAATTAGCTTGAAAATAGGACATTTTATAAGCAGGGCAAGATTGGTTTTATTTTTTTATTTTATTTTTTGCACTCCTAGTTAATTGGTGAGCACAGCCAGAACGCAGACACATGCCAAATGCAGATGTGTCAGTCCAAAGAGGTTCTTCAGATGGCCCCAAGCCAGGTAAACATTTGACCAAAAAGCCCACCTAATTTTAGTGGGCTGAAGTCTGGAAAAGTGATTAACTACAGAAAGGCCAGTGTATTGCTTTGTACCTGGGGAATGCTGGAGCAAAGCAAAGGTTCTCAGGCCCTAATTAAGAAACTGCCTTTTCACTCGACGGAAAGCCGGAGCGCTGTGAAACGAAGGAAGCTGGTGCTTTTCCAACAGTGCTCATAAAGCTGTCAATAAGTTGAGAAAGTGGCCTTGATGGTGTGAAAAGCCATCTCCAAGAAGAAAATTCTTTGCTGTTCAATACAGCCTAACAAATCATCTAGGATCACATAAATGGCAAATTTAACAGCAAATCAGTAGTGTTTATGAAATCTAGACAGTTAACCAGCTAGAAAAGACAAAAATCCAGAGCAAGTAATTATGAAATCACATTCAGTGGATTTTTTTTTTTTTTTTCCTTTTCATCCTGGGCCTTTCTACTGTTGCTCAAGACAGCAGGGAACTGTCCTTCTTTTGGAAGCAAAATGTTCCTTTTGGGAACATGATGCCAAGAGCAAACACACCAGGCATGGCACACTGCAGGCGCAGGTGAACATGAGCACGTTACTGTCCAAGGGATCCCACCGTGGTGACCATCCTCTGGCAGGATACAGTTTTGCCAGGCTTCCTACAGATCAACAGTGCAGTACAGACCTGGTTTCCAGATGTAGCTCTTGCAGCTGTGAGAAAAGTCCATCACCTTATCTTTACAGACTCCAGAGCTTCCAGAGGACTAAAATGGCTACTTCTCTTCATAAAATTAATGGCGTGCTTTTTATGGGTTTCAGCTACAGCTGGGAGCCTGATTCTGCTTAGAAGGGACTGTTAATACAATTACCAGGCTGGTTTTACACTGTAAATTCTCAGTTATTTTCTTTGCACTGTTTAGGAGTTTCTCATTTAGACGTGCCCTGGAAATCAGGTAGGGTTGTTACTGCAGCTGTACCGAAGGTTATGCTGGCACTTGCTTTATAAAAAACATATTTTCAAGGTTTATAATGGCAATAAAAGTTTTCCCTTCTTGCCGAAACTTGGCATTGACACTTCAGCAGAGCTCCGGCGAACATTTTTTGGAAAATTTTGAAGAAAATACGCACACACCCCATGCAGTTTTCAGGCCCAGAGGCTTTAGAGGGCAGACAGGACTGGGCGTTTGTAAATGAGGTGTGGGGGCATTTCTACAGCGTCTGCAGCATGGCATGACTTACCCTCCCAACTACACGCAAGCTCATAAGGGACTTTAATGTCTTGTCCTCCATTAGGAAGTGGTGCCATATTAACTTAATTGCAGGCTGATAAACCTCCTGATGTGAATACAGTTATAAATGTTTATTTTTAGGTATTTTATATCAGTGGAGGCACCCCCTTATGGGGAAAATAAGCTGTACCAGTATAAGTCCTTACACTATTTTAATTACGCCAACAGTTCTGAATGTGCAGTTATAAAAAAAAAGAAAATCACAGTTTTATCCAGTGTGACCATATTAAATATTAGCCAGACTTAATCAAATGAGCAATGAAGGGAGAGAGAGGAAGCACAGCTCAATTTAAGCATATTTATTTACCACTAGAAAAGCAATCAAGAAACAATTTTCCCTTCCCAGAAGAGTTTGAGATTCCCATGCAAAATCAGATTAAAAGTTAGTCTCAAAAATCTTCAGATGCTGAGAGACAGGAAGGAGAGGGGAAACTTCATTGGAAAAAATAAAAAATGGGACGATGTTTTGTTTTTATCTTTATGTGGTTGGTTTGTTTGTCTTTAGGCAAGATGCAACTTTCGGCCAAAACTGGATTTTTTTTAAATCTATTTCAGAAAATGTTGACTCGGGCCATTTAGGAAACTAAGCAAACACAAGAGAAGAAGAAAAGTCCTTGCAAGGATAAAACCTAGTTGAAAGCTAGGACACTAGGAACGGTCAGATCTTGCAAGGGAGCAAGGTCGACATGGAGCCCTAGAGAGATCTGTGCCATTAAAAATGCATGTTCATAAATGACCTGGAAAAGGACGTGAGCAGTGAGGTGGGAAAGTTTGCTGACAATACTAATTTTGAGAGCATTGTGATGAACTACAAAACAATTTTATGATACAGTGACAGGTAATAAAATGGCAGATGAAATTCAATGCAGATAAATGTAAAGGGACTCACACGGGAAAAAATACAATCTAAATTTCCTATATAAAATGATGGGCTCTAGGCTGACCATAACCACAGAGGAGCAATACCTTCAGGTTGTGACAGATGGATCTGTGAAACATCAGCTCATTGCTCAGCAGCAATTAAAAAAAAAATCCATCATTACAAATTATTAGGAGCAAAGAACAAACCAGAGAATATCATTATACCACTGCATAAGTCCGTGCTTCACCTGCAGCCTAATCACCATGTGCAGTTGTTGTTCCTTCATCTCACAAAGGATATTGTGGCATTGCAAAAGGCAACAAGGGTGGTCAGAGGTAACTACCGCTCCCATATGTAAGGGTCAAGCAAGCTAGGACTGTCTAGCCTAGAAAAGAGTTGACTCTTAGAAGGAAAGGATGAAAGTCTATGAAACCACAAGTGACACGGAGAGGTGGATACCGTCCACTCCCTCTTCTAATACAAGAATTCGGAAAGAGCATCAAATGAAGCTGTTAGGAGCCAGATTTCAACCCAGTGAAGCGGATCACTCTCTACCCTGAATATATTAGCTCTCACTGCAAAAGGTCATGGATGTTAAAGGTTTACCTTGGTTCAATAGAAAATGAGATAAGTACATGGGAGAAAAGTCTATCAAGTGCCACTGAATACACAAAATCCACATTTATCACAAGACAAATCCTGAATTGAAAACTCTGGAAAATTTTTAGAGCTGGGAGAAGTTGTCATGTACGCCTGCCCTGTTATTGCTCTTCCCGATGCCTGCTCTTACAGCCACTGCTGGAGTCTGGTATTGAGTAATCAATTGAGTAAACTGTGGCCATCACCTGTCCCAGCATGGCCATTCTAGCTTCTTTTCCCCTATTCTGAAATTTGTTACTTGCAAACTAAAAAAAATTGTCCAAAATTGCGCTCTCACACAGGCAGTTTTGCTCTCAAACAGGATTTTATTAGAGAGGAAAAAGCTTCAATAGAAAACAAATCCAATGCAGTGCGGTAGCCTGCCTGGAGCCACCCAGCAAGGGACCCACCACCAGCAGCACCGTGATCTCCCAATGCCTCCTTGCTGGCAGCATCATGGGATGGGACATGCTCCCATTCTATTTAGATGGGACTTATATACAGGATCAGCAGGCAAGAAACAATGCCTTACACCGTTACCTTTTTTTTAACCAATTATGGAGCAGATCAGAATTTCCCAAATACTATGATTTCTACGACATTTTAAACTTCAGGGCAAAGATCGGCATAACAGATTTATAGTCACCAACACTGTGTTAGTTCTCGTTGCCCCAAGTTCTGTCCGGGACACCAACACCAAATGGTGGTGAAGAACAGCTGGACAGCCAGCCTTCAGCACTGGCTTTGAGCAGCCACTGCTGAGCAAGACATCAGAAAGTGAGACTCGAGGGCTCTGTATGGCAACAAGCAACAGCCATCTCTGGTCGTTCCCCTTCTTTCAACATTTTTTTCCTTAGTGTGATTTTCCTTCTCATTTACCTCAATCAATCTCTTCTCATTTCCAGACCAAAGCCAATTCTGTAGGGATTCATTACAGTTGTTATTTTCACGGGACAGCAGCCACGCTGTGTGCTAAATTAATTAGCCATCACCTTCCACTTCCTCTGCTTAAAGCAGATTGGAACAATTGCTCCTTTTTTAAGCCCATCTTCACCCCTACCATTGCCAACCTGCTCAGGGGACACCCAGCCAGTCTAGTAGGGAGTAAGAATGGACCCTGAAAAGCCCTTGCCATGGTATTTTTAGGATCAAGGCCCCTACAACAAGGATATGCTGCCACTGTATGTCATCGATGCATTTATAAGCTTTGGGGTTTAGAGTATGACAGCCTTTGACAGCACTGATACCGAATGCAGAACAGGTGGGTATGATCTCCAAGGCTTATGAAGGACATTCTTTTCCTGTAGATTGCAATTTAACTGTAAATTAGTAGAACAGGAGATTGGGACCTTTCCATCTCTGTTTGTTTTTTTTATCCCTTAGAAATGAGTAAGAGAAGTGTCTGGTTTGCACAGGCAGTTCCACGATGGAAAGGCGGGTCTTTGTAGGTCAGCCCTGTGGCTGGATGTCGGGCTCTGTTGAAACAGCAGCAACAAGACCTCTGATCATTCACTGAATGAACTTTTTTCCTGTATCAAAACCTGGCATCAGTCCGAGTTTCAGTATGCCCAAAGATCAGTCTGAGTTTCAGTATGCCCAAAGATCCTTCTCCAATGCATTCTCCGTCTGGCTGTTCTGGCTTCCTGCACTGCAATAAGTTTAGCCGTGGGCCAAGCTCTGATATCATTCACATCTCATCACCCCGATGACGTTAATTCAGGCATCCTGTTAGCCACATCTGTCAGCTCTCTTGCGATAAGCATATTTCTGATCATTGCGGATACCCTTTATCCACAGCCAAGAAAATGCCTCCAGCAACATCTCCAGCAAGCAAGTCTGGTCTATAGTTTTTTTGTGTAGTAGCTGTTAATAGAACAAGGGACAGTTTGGGGCTGGAAAAGACCAGAGTGGCATTGCAGAACTCATCTGCAGACTATCAGAGTGACCACCTTGCACATAATTATTAGTGTTCTAGCTCATTTTTAGAGAAGAAAGACATCTCATCTCTGAAGCTTTCCAACACCGACAAGTATCTGTGTTACCTTCCCATCACTCCTGGCAACAGCCCCAAGTACCTGCAGCCTAGACAAACAGAAGAAATTGAAGATGCATTTATGTGTTACTAGAGCCAGCAGCAGCAGACGTTCTCTGTCCCTGTGGGGAGCAGAGTACGAGGCAGCCTTGTACACTGACATCGCTCTTTCTGCTTCCTTGCGGGGAAGGTTCAGGGCACATCAGGGCATTCCTCTACAGATCTGAAAGCAGATCTTCCAGGGCTGCTGTCTCTCTCCCAGGAACAGATTCTTGACCTGACCTTACCTTATGGCGGAGACCACCGCTGTGAAATAAAATATGACTTTTGAAGTTGTGTTTTTATGATCTATGAAATCACCCAGACCTCTTGGGTAAATAAATTCTGGATATGAAGCTGACCTCTTAGCTTTTAGCATATCAGTAAAGCCTTAAGGTTTTCCATTAAGCTTAAATAACATCTGAAAAGCCCTGTTTTCTAGTCTTTCTTAAAAATCCCAAGGAGGTAAAGCCTCATGGTAAATTTTGCTTCAAATATCAACCGGAGATACAAGTTTAGTAAGTATAATATCTTAACCGCAGAATGCCAGAGGCAAGCAGTGCTATTCACGCAAGGCTTTTGTAACATTATTTCACTGTGCTGCCTGTATTGCCTCTTAAATACTCTTGGAGATTGGTTTCACAGCTCCAACGGATTTCAATCACCAAGCAAGTGAGGAACTAATAGCCAAGGCCCAGAGAAAAGCACCAAATTTCATTCCTCGGAGTCCTCTTCTGTCAGTCACCAAAGCCCTACTGGCATGACCAAAGCCCAACTTGGCATCACACGACCAAGGGCCACAAATAGAACCACAATGGACTAACAACACGGAGAGGAAGGACAAGGGTGAAAATTAGATGCTAAAGTAGTCATCCAAAGAAGAATGCCTTTAGTCAAAAGGAAAAGCAATGTATCAATCCCATCACTTCTTACAGGCAATATTCCAGTACATCAGAAGTTGAGAAACTGAAATCCAAAGAAACATGCAATTAAACTGCAGAATTAACTAATGCAAGAAATTAGCAGGAATCAAGATAATATTTGATATTACTTATTAATATGAAAAAAATCACATAAGAATACTAGAGGAGATCACACACCCTGCTATCACCTAGCCTTAATTTCTCAGGAAGCATGAGGCACAGTCCAGTCCCAGAGACAGGACACAAAACTGTATAGGTCTGACTGATCCAATCTGACCAGTTGGTGGCATGAGGTTTTCAAGAAAGGTTTGAGTATAGCGAGAAGTTTAGTGACAGGCAAGACCAGAAAGAGCATTCCACGATCAAGGGACAAAAACTCCAAACACTCTCCACACCAATTTCTAGCACCCCTCCCCTATCTCCAGAAAATGGGTAACATTACTTGGAGAGAAAAAATCCAGCTGCTGCCAATTATAACCCAGCATACCTGCCTGTTCCAAAAAAAAGTGGTTAAATACCTCACCAGTACAAATCGTAACTTCCCTGAAGTCAATGCCAATTTGCCACTGCCCAGAAGTAAGTGAACTGAGCTGTATTTTGGTGTGGTTGGATTACAGTAGGTATTGACCCTATGCTCCTCAAGTACTTTGCAATTCAAACCCATTTGCATGAACAGAAAGTCTCCTATTGACTTCCCTTGTGTCTGAATCAAGCCTCTACATCTCCACCTCTGATGGAAGGGGACAAGGGGCAAATCCTTTCCCCTTCCTACATGAGCCACTTGGTTCACATTAACTAGAAAAGCCACAGAAGACTACAAAGGAGTGATTCATAGGGAAAGGCAGAGAAGGAGGAACAGCAGTTCTCACGTAGCAAAGTCTTTATTAGGAGACTGGAGGCAAGGAGGTCTCACGATTGTCTGGAACATACCCAGACCTTGCGGGATCTGTCTATCTTTCAGTATGATGTAACCAAACCCACCCATATGCCAGCTGGTTTGTGTAAAGTCTCTCCTATTGCCCTCCAGTCATTCCTCCAGCCCCTGGTATGACACTTTCCCAGCTTGCTGAGCTCACTTCCCCTTGTAAGAAGGATTTTTGATGAAGTGGTGCAATGGTAACCACATGGTTTTATTCACCCTCACCCAAGTATCTGCTCCAGCAGGCTGGTGCTCAGGGGATGCAGGATTTCACACATCAGCTCATAAGGACCCAGCAGTTCAGAAAAATAATACACACCCGGGATGGAGTGCACCTTGTTGCCTGCATCATTTTGTTGAATTTTATTTTTTTGAAAAGATCTTCGTAGCCAGTTTTCCTTCTGTTTTCATTTGTTGACTCAGCTGCATTCACAGCCTGAGGCAATGGATCTGGCATGGGGGGGCCTTCATTCGTGCAGTTCAGTTGCTGGTAACAGCTGGGATCGCTGTGGGTCTTCGGTATATAGGTTCTGGTTTAAGCAGAGAAGAAAAAATCTCCAGAGACTGCAGGCCAAAAGCATCTCAGCCATGTAACATTGCCATGTTTGGGATTTCCACTTTACCTCCACCCATCTGTCCTTTCAGGCATCAGATAAAGAGAGCCAGGAGATAGTTGGTAGCCTAACGAGAGCTAGTAATGTGGAACTGGGGATCAGTTATTAGGGTTAAAGAACAATTTGTTATTAGTTAACACATAACCTGCTGGACATTATTCTAACAATACCTTACTGTCACCTTCTATTTTTGAGACACACCCTCCCCCACAATAAAACTTGACTGAAATTTGATTGAAGCTGTTGTGTGAAGATATTCTCAGTACAGTCCTTAGTTGCAAACATTCCCATCCTGATCCATTGGAGCATCCATTATATTTCTAAGCTGCCTGCAACATCCTGGGCATTTTTATGAGGTAAGACCACTAGTCAAGGTTATATTCAGCAAAGACATTGTCACAGCCTTAATTTAAGAAGGGCTGCAAATTCCGGGCATATTTTCTGCACCAAGATGTTCCTGCTAGTCACCTCACAAAGGAGCCATTTGAGCCACAACTGTGCCTCAGTAACCAAAAATAGTAGGCTGAAAACAAGGACAGACATTCTGGAAGATATCTGAAGTCCCCTCATTAAGTGTCTTCTCAGGGCCTGATGAGATCCCAGACATCCAGAAGACACTTTGGCAAATTGATACTTTCCAATGTGTACACCATTAATATATGGCTGGTGTAACTCTCCCTGAGTCACTTCTGTTCAGACACCTTCCACCATGTGCAAAGAGCTCTGCAGGCGGGATACACACAATTTATGGGTACAGAATAATTATTTATTGGTTAATATTCCCAGTAGATTTCTAGGAGTTACATGCTACTAGGTTAAGTATTAGCACACCCAGTGAGTTTCTGCTGGCCAAGCAATCAGTCAGGTGGGGATGTGCTAGCCTTCTTCAAATAGGCTGATTCTCAATCTTCATAGTTGCTGTCTTCCATTTTTCTACATTTTTCCTTACAGTTTTATAACTTTTCATGTCAACGGTTTCCCTCTTGAATCCTCAAAACATGATCTCAACAACTATACTCTGTTTTCCCTTTTCCTACCTTGCACGCCTTTAGCTGACAGACTTTCTCACAGCTCAGAAACAATTTTCCCAGCAAAACTGAGCCAAGGTCACACAGCTGTGCTGCACCAAACCAGGCCTTGGGTCTGAGAGAGCTCAGCTCCTGGGCTGTAGGTTACACTGGGTCATCTTGGCAACCCAGGGCTCATTTTTCTGGCTTACAAAGATCTCTGCTGACTCCCAAGGCAGAAATCTTAACGTTGCCATTTGAACACTCAGTTTGAAGCGTGAGCAGCCAAGACAAAGCCCCAAGGGCCAGGCCAAGGCTAGGCTAAATCACACAGCAGCGTGCGTGTGTCCTCCAGCACGCGAGGGAGAGCCTGCCAAAGACCCAACCACCAGACCTGCAAGCAGTGCATGCACCGTACTTCATGGGATGGGTTACATCAGCATATACCGTGTCCCACCACCACTCCCCATCACTAGTGAAACATTACCAAAAGGAAAAATAATCGTTATTTCCTCGAGGCTTTAATGCATTGAGTAGGGAAGGATGTGTTGTTGCCATCGATGAACAGCAGCCACTGAACATCCACGAGGTCAGCAGCTGCTGCCCGAATGCATTTCTTTCAAGGAAAAAGGCAAAAAGAAAAGAGGGGCTGAGCTCTCTCAGTGCTCTGTCCTTCAAACACTGAGTACCACTACACCACGAAGGCCACAATTGCATCTGCATAGGAAGTTACTTCTCTAGTTGAGGGCCAAGGGATACCCATCCCAAAACAAGATGGGCCTGAGCCAGGAACATCTAGCCGAGTGGAAAGATCTAGACAAAGGATGGGGAGAATGGATTCCTGGGAAAACATTGATGGAAGTGAAATGCGTTTGGAAAACTCTTACCCTTCCTGTCAAAAAGGAACTTTTGCCAAAAATATGTTGACCCTTTCCACAAAGAAAAAAAACATATAGCAAGCTAACATGTCTCAGCAAAATTTTAGTTCAACACAACCAGCCTTCTATTGAGAAGCAGTTTTAATGGACAGTTCTCAGTCAGCCCTATCTAACCATTTAAAACATCTGACAGAACATATTATAAGAGCAGTGGCTGGATGAAACTAACTTTCCTCCTTCTCTTCATGAGCACCAACGGAACCAGCACAAAATAAAGTGAGAAATGGTGATGGAGTTTATCCTCTAGATTAGTCAAACAATTAACTGCAAGTAGCAGTCATTGTGGCTTCAATCTTCATCATCTGTGAACTAGTGTGTGAGCTTTTGTGAGCCAATCCATGACTTCATTACTCAAAACTGCTCACCCCAGAGCTGGAATGAATCATTCTCATCCAATGGACTGTTCACTCCAGCGTGTTTGCTCTCCGTTACCCATGTGTGAGACTGCTCGTACAAGTCGCACAGTATCATTTCTACTGCCTCAGTGGATAACAAACTTTCTAAAGGCAGAAGGGAGGAAACAATCCTTCTGTTCATGCAAAAGTACTCTTGTCCTTTCAGAGGACAAGAAGAAAGAACAGCCAACTCCCAAACAAGGCATACAAGTAGGAAAGCATTCTTATGGCTGCTTGAATGGCCACAGATAATTAGGAGGATCAGCCCTAGGCAAGACAACTGATGTCACTACTGAAAGAGAGAGATGCAGTCATGGACACTGCCTTGTGACAGTGAGAAATTCACCTAAAGAAAACTAAAAGAACGTCTAAAGAGCCCAGGGTATCCAATACAGAATATCAAGGCAAATGGACTCCAACACTACCATGATAACATCCCGCAAATGCAGCTTAGATTATCATTAACAACAGGTTATCATCCGAGACGCTTAACCATTAGACAGTATGTTTAACCGAACGAGTCTTTTTTTATTTCCCTGCTGCTACGCAACCCAAACAGCATCCTTTGGGCTCATCCCATTGCAAGGATTTCTGGGGCTCCTAGCACACATACTATGGTTGTCATCAATGGCTACCTCCTACTGCATTTTCTGTCCTGGGAAAGGTTCACTTTCAGCAGCTTTCAGGTAGCGAAAGCTGTATCCCCATCCACCTAGAAGCATTCACAATTGGAAGCTTGCCATTAAAATGTCACTCCTAGGGTCCTACAGCAGAGCTGGAAGGAAGCTGGGCCAGAAACTGGACTGTAACTCATAAGAACGATAAGTCATTTGAGATGAAACCAGCAGTCAATATTTGACAAACTAAACTCAGAAGAGTAAGTTTCTAATACACCTGCTCCAGATGAGTGTCAAGATTTAAATAGGCACCAGATTTGCATAATACCCTTAAGGCAGGCAGCACTATGCCAAAGCCCTGCAATACATGAAGGATTTATTTCGTGTCTTACACATTTCTGTATTCCAGAAGAGGCCATTCATCATTGTGCCAATACTTCAGAGATTTCACTGAAAGCTCCAACAGCTCTAGATTATTGGGGAATTATATATTTTTCCCCACTGAATAATCGTTCCCAGAAGCCTGCTAGGAAAAAAAAAAAAAAAAATCCCATTTTCATCATGTAGGCTAATGACACCGCAAGAGATGACATTCACTTTTAATGACTACCTAGTCAAAGACATTGAAACCTCTCTTTTTGACCAGTTGAATGGATCTATTCATTACCACTGAATTTCCAGCTCTATTTAGATATGCACTTAACATCTTACAGACAGATCTTCGTGAATGCCCTGGCCACATAGGACCTCTACAAAAAGAAAAAAATTCCAAGAGTTATTCCACTATCACTGTAATGAGAGATTCCTCCTGATTCAGGAACCATAAGAATGGCCATCCCCCATTCTTGTGGCCTCCTATTCATGGGTCCACAGGTCCTATCCACAACATACAACTTATGTATCTGAGACCCCACACCAACATGCCACATCCCGGCAAACCCAGATTAATCCTTTCCTGAATGCAGGTCTCTGAAAACTCACTATTGCCTTCGCTGGCACTCGAGCTGCCTGACAAGGACAGGAACACGTCCAGCAGTTGGCAGCTGGATAGTGGCAATGGATTTAACCCAAGTGTGACTATTTTGTTGGTCACTTCAATGTCAGAGAAGTCTGGGAAAGCCAACACCAGCTCAAAGCCTGTGGACAGGTGGGATATTAGGAGAGGTAGAAGCTTGTATCCCAGTGGCTTGAGGGCTTAACTTGCTTAAGCTCCTCTTGAGACTGCCAGGCTTTGATATGAGATGGCGATGAGGCTATAAAACTTCCCTGTTGAGACTGACATATCGATCAATCCAGAAGCTACATGAAATTTGTCCCATCTGGAAAGAACTCTGCATGCACTATTTTACCTTCGGTATTCTGTGAATAACCTTTAAATCTCCAGCCTCTGCTTTGATACGCATGTGGTTTAATTCAATCGGTTTTCCTTAAATAGGAAAGTGATTTTCAGGGTGCAAGGATCATGTCAGGCAGTGATGTTCAGAGTGGGAAAACCCTTTGATAAGGGGAAGGAGGTTACTGTGTATCAAAAAACTGTTACATCACTGCTGGAATCACTGGAAATTATTGCCGTGTTACTCGTTTGTGCCGAATCTTCTGCTGCCTCTGCAAAGAGGCCCTTGAAAAAGACTATTAGAGAAAGCATACTTATACTTTAAAGGGATGCTGTCAAGGATCATGAACAGAAAGTGTGCACAAATGTCAATACTATGATCACTCTTACTTGTAATATCTGTTAACACTTGAAAACACTTTTGAAGACTAGTAACTAAATACACGCAGTCACTCAAGGGAGGATGCCAGTGCAGGGAGTGGAATTACTTCAGAGGCTTCCTTGCCCTGCTGTTTTCAGCTCGAGTGCTAAAAACAACCTTGCTAATGTGGATCTGACAACCGTGCTGCAAGATCACAGGTCCATTTTTGCCACCCAATGCAGTGACTTCTGAGCTCAGTGGTCTGTTTCACCCATATCCAACAGCAGCGCAAAGCTTTCAAAAGCATCACATACATGAAGATACATGCTGAAAGACCACATGAAACAGGCTGTAGCATAAGCCCAATCTTTATTAGGCACCAAGTAATCCCAATGAAAGACAAACATTTTGAATACTCTCAACTACGGGAAATATTTCCTGCAGTAGGCACCGAAGAACCCAATCCCAAGAGCAGGCTCTGCAGGAAAGGAGCATTCAGCTGCTCAAACCCATTGTTTTTTCCCTTACTGCTTTTCTGGACACTGACAGAGAGAGCACATGGCTAAACAGCTTTGCCAGCAACAGGTCCAGAGGGGCAATAGGACCCTCCGTGCAGAACCTTGTCTGCTCTGGTCCATTATTCTTCCCCAGCTGCCCTGGAGAGCTGCATTGTTCCCTCCCTCCCGCAGCGGCTGTAACCAGCCCTGCACACCTCCTTCCTCATGGCACTGAGGATCAGAGAGGCAGAAACGTCTGGTAACGTCTGGTAAAGTCTGTTTGCTGAAAAACACAGTACCTAGTTCGCCGAAACTATTCACAAGTCAGCCAAATTCAGAGAGCTGTTACCTCCCTCTCCCAAAACAGCAATCAAGGAACAGCAGCATTTTGCACAGTCACCTTCTATGCGGAACCTCCCTGGTTTTGTCACAAGCTGAGATGTCTCTGAACACGTGGACATGGAGCAAACAGATCCGAATCAAAGCAGCCTACAGCCAGGCACAGGACAGACTCCAGCTCCACAATCCCCCAGCCCTGTACCCCAAGCTGGATGACTTCATCTCCTCTCACTGCACTCACTGCTGCAGAGATCCCAGCTGGGCTAGTTAGCAGGACAGCTGTGCACTGGTTTACAGTAGGAAGACTCTTTTGTAGAGCAACAGTTAGAAGTGTAATCATTCTTTAAATGAAAACTGATCCAAACCTGACAGGGATGCCAGCACAGACTGAAAATCCCAGAGGAGATCTTGCCTGGAGATTTCTGGAATTTCCTGCTTCTGGACCAATTAGAAACAGTACAAGATCATAATGATATATCCCGATGACAGTGGGCCATGTCACTCATCATTTTGCTTTTGGCCTTAAACTTGGAATTCTGGATGAAATAATGGGAAGAAGAAACTTTTTTTTTTGCACTTGCAAGGTTTTCTCAAAGACTCTTCAGGGAGATAGGAGTGTTGTTCTTCCATCTGTATTCTTTCACCCATCCCATCTTTATAGACCCTCACCTGGCAAATTACATGTTTCTGGAACATGTTCTCAGGAATTTGAGTAAGGGATATTATAGTTATAAACAAGAACATCCGCACTGCCTGGCAGACAGTGCGTTCACTGTGTTCAAAGGAGAATAAGTCACAGACATTTCAAAGTCTCGCAAAAAAAAGGAAAATTCAAGGGGACATTGATCTGTATGGATTAGGTCTTTATCATTGTTAAAATTTCTGGGCACCTTGTAACCTTTCATACATTGACACCATCAACAGCCCTGGGAGACAAGGAAGAACTGTTATCCCCACTGTTCTGACGAGGGAACCAAGAGAAGAAGAACATGGACTCAACACAAACCAAGATCTTGAATGCTGACTTTCTAAACTCTTGATGGATACCCTCACACTGGGAAAGGCTCCCTCTGAGTTGTATGGAAATTTAATAAGTACTAAATCTGTCATTGCCTTAGTTTCTGAGCTGGAAGAGGTGGTTCGTGCTAAGTTGCCATTCCCCACCCATTCGATGCTGAACATTGCATACAGTTTCCAACTCTGACAACATTGTGGTTCCTACTGTTGTACTATCCAAGCAAGGACTTAGGTCCCATGTGTTTGGTACTGTACATTCATGTAACAAAAGTAAGGCTGTTCTTACAATTAGGGAAGCAACAAAAAAATTTAAGCTGGAAGGGACCCCTGAAGGTATCCAGTCAAAGCCCAAGCAGGGCTGTCTCCAAAGCCAGACTAGGTTGCTCAGAGGCCTTCGAAAGACAGATTTCACAGCCTCTGAGACCCTGTTGCATTGCTGCATCACCCTCCTTGAGCTGGACTTCTTATTTAGCTTTGACATTATGTTTCAAACCACTGGTGGCCAACCCCTCTACCATGGCAGGCTGCCTTCCTCCCTCCCATCCACAGCACAGTTGCCCTGTACCCACCCATTGACTGCAAACCTTCTGGGTGCCCTTTCCCTTTGGGGTTGACCAGCTCTCCTTCCCACCAGCCCCATCAACTCTCCCATTTTACACAACAGGCCCACATCTAGCCTCGTGGCAGGGAAAAGGGATGATGCCCATAGGAAAGGTAGCTAAGAACTGGCTGAGGCCAGCCAATATTATTCATACAGCCCACTCCTGGCCTGCGTCTGAGAGGCCCTTAGGAAAGCCAGTGGCTGAGAATGGGCTCCAGGCCAGATGAATTGTCCTGGCAGGCCAGAGGCAGCTCATGAGCCAGATACTGGGCAGCCCAGCCTGAGACTATTAAACAGCAAAATCTCATCACTGTTCATGGCCCAATCCAGGCTCACACGCAAGCCCTGTATCCCAAGCTCCTGACCCAAAACATAGGCAGCAGGTTTGCAAAATCTGGACCTAAGCCCAGAGCAGAATTTCCCAGCTCTGGCCACCTTATTTCACTGGTGCTTTTGCATTTCTGATGTCAATATCATTTTAGGTAATAATATGTTTCAAGTCAATTCACTGTCTGGCCTTCATGCACATACAAAGTCTGACAGGCAAATAAAGAAAAGGAACATGTATTTGATAGATTTAAAAGCTGTTTCCATTTGGATTTCCTTTTTAACGGAAACATTCTGTTGGTCTTGGTTTTGTGGAAGGTGGGGGGTGCTGGATTTTTTAAATAGAATATAATTCAGGGGCCAAATTTGACTTAAGGGGGTCCTGTCAATTCCTTGAAATACTGCCTCGGAAAACTGCAATTAAAAAAGTGTTTCAAAACAATAGGACAGTCACTAAAGTGGATAGGGGAGATTGTTAAAACGGTCTCCAGCTCATTGCCTGGCTTTTTGAGAATTCTGTGTGATCTTCATATAAGCACGCTTTTAAAATGCAAAGTAAAGTAAAAGAAAATACAGAAGCTTCATATGTAGATGTCATATGTTTCATTAGCAACCCATAAGTAGTTGCCATCCAGGACTTGAGAACAGCACTACCCATCCGGACTAGAAAGTTCAAACCCACAAGCACATGGCGACCAAAGCAACACAGAACACGTAACCTAGCACTGATGGGCAAGTACAAGAATATTTACATGCACATTTTTGCACACAGAATTCAATACTTCAAAGCAAGCCTATAAGAGTAGCACATCCACTGTGTCACCAGCAGTAAAGCAAGCCACTCTGATGAAAAAAATTCCCTAAGGAATAGAGTATCACTTCCACTGTCCAAGTGCTTATAAAATATCAGTAATGGTGGAGAAATGGTTTTATAGATCGAGAAAATTGCTGGATTCATTTCTCTGCAAGCATGTACCACAATTCTTACTAAAAAACTTTATTTTGATAGATCCATGTTATTACAAATATTTGGCACAGAGCAAAATGCCAATGAAGCCGTTTCCCCTTTCCCTTTCCCTCCCCTTTGAATGACCGAGCAGGAGTTTTTCTGCTCCAGAGGCCAGCAGAGCCAAAATCCCTCAGCAACAACCTGCCACAGAGAAACACTCAGGAAGGTCTCGTGCCACTTAGCTACACACACATCTAGCGTTCACCTTAGCTGCGTATCGGACAAATACACAAATTGGCAGCAACAAACTTCCCAGGAGCCAGAGACCAACAAATTAGTGCGAGGAAAGAGACTCCACCAAATTCCACCACACAGGAAGATTTCCGAATCTGCCCCGAGTTTTGTGTTATTCTTTGATTATACTGACATCTAAAGGTCATCAAATTAACTGTGTTAAACTTCCTGGCGTGATTCTTTCTGCTTCTTTTTCCCCTATCTGATCTCATCTCCAAAAATCAATGAAGATTTGCTACATTGTTAAGAAAAACGGAAAACTGGTAATACATTAAAGATCTTTCACTGGTTCGGTTTTTAAATAGAAGACAAGCAAAAAAATAAAAAGAAGTTTAAGTCTGTTGGTACAAATATATCTGAAGGATCAAGAAGGTAATATATGGCCTGTCATACATCAAAATAGTAGACCTGATCCTAGGTTTACCTCTCTGTTACACCATTGGCTTCTCCAGGTATTCAGCAATACAAGGAAGAATGAATCTGGCCCATAAATCTAACTTTCAGCAGCAAATGTTCCTGTTATAACAATTCCTGAAGTCTGGGCTCACATAGACAGCTAGACCAGGATACTTCAAGAGGTCCAAAAATTATACCTGTACATCGTACCCTCAGGAGCCAAACTGAGACTGAGATCCCTCCATGCCAGGCAGTTTACGAAACATTTCCACAAAGCTCCTGGAGTGCCAAGTGAGGAGCTGAGCCGGGGATCCCATCCTGGTCAGAAAATAGGTATCTTCACAAGCATTATGGCTAACACAGACACAGCTCACTGGAAAACTTCAGAGCAAAGAAGGCAAACTGAAGTCTTAACAGCTAAACGTCCCTCTATGTCACAGGAGTAAAACATGCACGACGCCCTGTCCTCACTGGGGTTTGCACATGTATTTGCTACCAGCCGTGAATAATTACCCTTCTTAGCAAAAATAAAGCTCTGCCCTAAGCAGGTGATCACAGAGGGCAGACACAGCACAAGAGGGGACAGAGGTTTGTCCGCACAAGCTGAAATCCCATTTCACATCCAGGTGATAGGAACACCCTGCCATCTCTCCTGATGCCCTGCTCAGTGTTACCAGCCTGCGGGGAATGAAATGGGAAATTAAAGAGCATTTGCCTAAACCAGCCATCACACAGGCAGGGATTAGCCTAGCTTTATGCACTTTATACCTAGTGGTATCACACATCCATCAGCTCAGAGCAGCAGCAGCAGCCCAAACCTGGATGGCTGAGCTGGGACACCCCAGTGCCCACGATGGGTACAAAGCAGCTCCACAACCAACTGGAGGAACAACAACTTGTACTGGTGGGGCCAGGAACCAGCCCTGCAGAGGGAGGTAAGTGGATAGTCACTGCCCCATCTTGGTCAGCTCAGCATCCCTCCACAAGCAAACAACCTGGAAAATCAGGCAAATCCCCGAGGACACTTCAAACAGAAAGGCAGGTCTCAAAAAGGGTTAAACAGAGGGCAACAAACTTATTCACATATGTCTCCAAAGGGGGACATCCAAATGAAACAAGCCATTCACTCAGCCTTAACCCTCCCACCGCTGCACTGAAGGAAAAGGACCCCCCGAGTTTCCCTTCTGCAGCCAAAGGGGAGCCAAGAGCTCAAAGCCGTGCAGCCCGGGAGCCCCAGCCTCTGCCCGCAAGTGCTTTGAACTTGTATTATTATTGTTATTTGTAATCCTGCACACGTGGACACAAAGAAACTGTCAGCTTCCCCAAGCCAGCCCCCTTGAGAGGATAAGCATCCCGCACTCGAAGGGTAAACACCGGCTCTTGAGCCCCCAGAAACCAGGCTGTCCGAAGCAGACTGGCACTGAATTAGTCACTAATCGGATTAGGATAAATTGCTTTAAACTGACATTCAGGAGTGAAAGGCCCCCACCTCCTCTACGGGGGCAGAGCCCAGGGCTTTGAGCAAACCTGACCGTTGCAGCTTCACACCCAGAGCATGAAGTATTTGCCTTATTCCAGCCAGCAGTTTTATTATCTTAACCATGGATTAAACAACTGTATTTGGGGGCTGAGGAAGAGGAGAGATTGGGGTTAACCACGCAGAGCAAGGAATGCTGCTCTCTCTCACAGGCAAAACAGCGTGGCTGAGGAAAATGCCCACAGTATCGAGGTGGCAGAAGGTGGAAGGGTCTGAGGACAGCCAGGCTGAGCAGCGGTGAGGATGCCCCTGGCCCTGAAGCATGCGTGTTGGAGCAGGCAGAGGAAGGCAGGGTCAGCGGCACACATGGTGGCACCTTGTAGATGTTCGGCAGCACCTACAAGGGGAGCATCTACAGCAAGGAGAGAAGACATCAAACCCTGCAAACCCAAGCAGAGATGTCCAAAGGACTGCACATGTTGCTGGTGGGCTGTCTGAACAGCTGCCTCAGCCCCCTTGAACTTCGCTTCACACATACATTATTTGAGAGCAAAACAAGCAAAGCCAGGTTTCCTACAGATCTGTTTTCCCCTGTATATTCTCTGATGTTTATTAAAGCCTGAACACACACCGCATTTCCTCCCCACAGCCGCATCTTTCCACTACCCCATCACCTGCTTTGATCAAAGAGCCATGAGCCCAACAGCTCTGGGACCTCGCTCCCTCCATCAAATCTTGTTGCAATCGGCCTGCGGTTCAAAGGCTATTTTAGAGAGCTGCAAATAGATAGCAGCAGACTTGCAAACACACAACTACATACCCTTTGTTTCCATAGGGGACAGAATAAAAAGAACAGCAAAAGATGAAAGCAGAGAGCACAGCTGCTTTGTCCCCAGTTACACTCAAACCCAGCATCAGTCCAGCAACAAACCTGGAGAATTAAAGCCTCAATACTGCAAAAATGTAGTTGGGTATTGTAACTCCACAGGTATATCCACCCCAAACTCCAAGACCAGAGCAGAGAGGCTGCCACAGGACAGATACCTGTCGCTCCCCCAAACCATCACCCAAATAGTTAAACAAGCAAGCGACGAACAAAAACAACACATCCTTTTTAATTATAAATGCCGATCCTGCAGAGACTGTACCCTTCACAAAATACAGAGGCCCAATCCTGAAGCAGTTCAGTCATTGGTAATCAGGCAAAACATTTAGTGAGGATCACTGGGATTTTTGCCTGAGTAACACCTACAGGATTGGGCTCCAGCTGTTTTGACTTCCCTGGCAGACTGATGTCATTGGCACGATAAAACAAGGGCTTGAGTTGCTTTCCTCTCCACGACCTCTCTTCGCAGAATTATAAGGTTTATTTGTTCTAAGATAAAGTATGGTGACACATTAAAGATGCCCCCATTTTCCCTCTTAGATCAGCTTGACATCTGGTTCAAAAATGTTATGAAACACTCTCTGAACCTGCTGTGGAATTGGATATTATGGTATTTCACCAAGATGTGGTTCGAGCGAACTTTCACCTCCAAGTGAAAGTTTGAGTGTTGAAAGTGAAAACAGACCATTCAGAGCCTTTCACTGGGACAGACCTTTCAGTGACACTGGATATAGGGAAATAATTGCAGATGGTATTGTTGTGGGGGAAGTATCACCTGCCATGAAATCTCACCCTGAGCGAACATTGAGTTGTTATAAGATCATATCGTTGCGTTGCTTCGTGGTAACACATTCAGGCTGCAGACTTGAGCAAGGTCATTCTACAGGAAACCCACACACAACAACAGGGTTTTGTTCATTCTGGTTAATGATACTAGAACAGGACGTGGAAAAAAAGCCTATCAAAACATTTTTGCTACAGATAAAACAGCCTTCGATGAAAGGGATTGCTTTTTTCATATCCATTTACAGAAGAAATTTCAGGTTTCCAATGGAGAAACAAGCAGCACAAATATGACGTTCAGTGAAAATGAGAGAGGGGGCTTCTTAACAAACAACTGAAAAACTTGCTATATAATTAATCAAAAAAGGAGAACGCTTGTCATCTCTGTTGAATTTTCTCACACATAACAACCCAACGATTTCTATGTTCCTTGCAAAAATAGCTTGCTCAAAGCCCCTGGCTGATGCAAGATTTCCACTACTTCTTCTGTGGAAAGGAATCCAGAAAGTATGTTTTATCCACGTAGATGTGTTATAACAGAAGAGTGATGCTTATGAAAACCACACAGGTCTGAGCTCTGCAACCTGCTGCCTTTGCAGACTTTATAGCACTGAGAAGAAATCTTCACATAATTACAAGCCAAACCCTCTTTCCCCTCAGGTAAGGGAGCAACTCGACATGGGAAAATCAACATGGGGGAAAATTAGAACCAGGCCATTCCTTAAGCCTTGCTTCTGCTTCATGTGCGTTTACAAGTCCTATTTTCATAACCCAAAAAGATTGAAGCCACCTGCTTTCCAGGTGCTGGAGGTGGAAACCCTGAGACACGGTCATTTGTGCATCCCCTGCCACACCTCACCACCCCGGGATGCAGCACACACTGCAGGGTCTGAGCAGCCTCTCCTCCTGAGACATGCCCACGGCTGGAAGAGCAGATAAGCCAGCGGTTATCTGAGCTGCATTGTCAGCAGAGACCCAGATGCATGCATGGAGAGCACGACGATGCTGGGGATATTTTGGTGGCCTGGAGAAAGAGCAGAGAAAACTTGTAGAGTGTACCATGAGGCTCATCCATGATGAAAGCCACTGCATGTGAACTCCACTTTGGACTGAGACGAGCACAATAGAAGCAAAGAGTGTGTTCAAGTCCTTGCTTCCATAACCACTAAATCTTCCTTCAAATTTCTTTTTTTTTTTGACAAAAAAACTTTACTTTTTTTTTTGAACAGCCAAACTAGTAATACTGCCCCAAAAAAAAAATTCTTAAAAATGTTTTACAACCTGTTAACAGCTATAGAAACAGCCCAAAACAATGTCTCCACAAATGCAGACGACTATGCTTTTAATTAAGATTCACAACTTTTTTTATTGAAGGCGGTGAACTATAATGAGTTCATTCATTCACAGGAGTCCGCTCAACCTGTGCTGCCTCCATCATCTAACCTCCCTGGGATAATAACGACACCGTTCACACCTCACCGCCTTCCGCCACACAGCATCACGCAGCCCCGCAGCGAGGAGGGGTGAAGCCCTGGATGGCCTTGTACGAGCCAGTGGTGGAGCTAAGCAACACCAGGAAACATTTTCGTGACTTCAGCATCGTCCCTAAGTTTGAGTCTCTGAGAAACCTTGCTCTGCGTGAAAGTGTGAGAAATACCAAACTGCCCCCAAAGGAGTTATAACATGGGATAACAAATCCTCCAACAGTCCTCATCTGCATCTTTGAAATGAGCAGACACCCAGGGCACATCCCTCAGGGACAGCAGCACACATGAAAACGATGGGAAAGCTGAAAAAGTGCCCCTCCCTCTCACTCACCCTCACTGGGGAGCCATTAAATGCATCTTGCTATTGCTTTTTTCATTTGTGGGTGAGTTTAATGGCCACAGGAGGAGACGGCTGGACAAAGGCACCTCCCTGACATTGCATCGGTCCTCGCTCCAGTGTCTCAGCTCATCAACACCAACACCCTGCCCCTCTGAAGCCTCCGGGGGTCCTCATGTGGCTCTGGGAGATAAAACACCTTCAGATGAGCCCAGAAGCAGAGACAAATAATTGCTGACATGGTACAGATGCTAAACAAGAAGATGGAGAACAAAAGTGTTAACATGGGGCTTATACATGAACCTCCTAAACAGAGGAGGGCCTCAGGTCCTCTGAACACTGTCTGCAAATTCAACCTATCAGATATTGAGACCGGAGGCTCCTCAGCCCCTCCAAGCTCTTTCCAGGACTAAAACAACATGATTAAGTTGATGTACATTGACCTCTGCGGTCACATGTCACTGGCTTTATAGGGATGGGTATCTTTTTCTTAATGTAGTGCGGTTGCAGCCATATGGTCTAATGATACAAGGCAAGCAATAGCTCTGCAGGAGGACTTGCAGGCATGAAAGCTTGGTCTGTGTATTCCAGCTATGTCAGGTGGACAAATAAAGCATCACCTGTGCCTCCAGCTTGAGCTTGGCCTGATCAGTAAGTCAGGAGTCTTCTTCCTGCCTACCTTCTTCTCCATCTTCTCCCTACAGCAGCTGGAAACCATCTTTGTACATGGTGGTGTTCATACAGAAGAAGAGAGTTTCAAATAAAAAAAGATACTAGACTCTTCTACAGCCAAAAACCCAAAGACAGTCTGTGTATGAAGTGTACTGACAAGCCTTGAAAAACTAGCATTTACAGAAGCACATTTCACAGACAGCATCCTGATTAAGGCTGAAAGCTTCTAGACTTTAAACACATGAGCAATAGATCCTGAATTAAAACTTCCTAGGTAAGGCTGTAATGGACCCAAAAATGCCCGTGAGCTCAGGTGAGAGTGGGATCTGCAGTACCAAACAGGTTAGAGCTGTATTTCTGTACCAGAGCACCAGTCAATCTGACTGCTCCATCTCCAGTATTTACCAAGGTCAAATATTTGAAGGAAGCTAAAAAGGTTCCTGAAATGCCACCTATGCACCAGCAATCTGCAAATCGCTCAATTTCTGACCAGAGCAAAAGACAACTGCCAGCCATGAGATACACAAAACATGGGCAAATCCTGAGGGAA